>NC_059109.1:131730034-131905034 GCF_020740685.1 Jaculus jaculus
CAGGCCGTTCCCCAAGGCCACTTTGCAGACTTCATGACCGCGACACACGGTCATTGAACCCCGAGTCAGTTTCTAGATGTTTGCGCAATGCGGTCTTAGAAATGCTCCTGAGCAGGATAAGGTCTAGACGGCTCCTAGAAGTTGCTTCTCCTAGACCCCACAACCTCCTCACTCCGTGGGCGTCTTCCTTCCCCTGCCTTTGGCCTTTGGTACCGAGTTGCTGGTGGATTCCCAGGGAACCGGATTCTCTTCCACCAGAACTGCTTCCTCATGGTTGTCTCTGGTGTCTTCTAATCCACATCCCCGGCTCTCGGGGTTAACCTCGTGGGTGCCTCAGTGAGCTCTGTCATAAAGTGTTTGCAGCACCCAGGCTCTTTACGCCCTCTCCCCACCCTATTGCTGATCATGTGATTTCTTTCCCCGCAGCAGCCCGTGAGTACATTCCCCCCTTTCTCTATGCATCGCTTTCCTTCATCTGCAAATGGGAAGAACAGAACAATCCAACCTCACAGGATCTCATGAGAAGACGGGAGAATCTGAGGGTGACATGACTTATGAGCTACCAGTCATAATGAAGGAGGATGGGGGGAAAAAAGCTAGCTTTTTAAAAAAAAATTAATTTTTTTATTAACAACTTCCATGATTATAAAAAATACCCCATGGTGATACCCTCCCTCCCCTCACTAACTTTTTTTTAAAAAGGCAGTTTCACTTAGAGATTGAGGTCCAAAGAGAACCAGAAGATGCCATCCCACATACCATCTTGCCCTGGCTCATCAATGGAACCCTTGGCAGGAATGGAACTCATGTCTGATAGAGACTGATCTACAGCGCCCCCTGGTGCCCACAGTCTTGCACGCTATAGAGATCAGTGGCCCAGGTGTGCTGGCCCTGGGGTCCACTCTCCAAATCTACAAGCCGGTCAGAAGGCTGCACTCGGCCTCCCCCACTGCTCTCTGGGTGATTCTCTCTGGATTCCCTCTCATCCCTGTTCAGACACACTTGAGTGTGGCCTGTACCCCACCCAGCCTGGCTGGGTCGGGGTGGGTGAGCATAGCATTGTTTCTTGGTCTGAACCTTTCTGCCTGCCTCCGTTTTATAGTTTGGAATAACTTCCCACTTTGATTACTTGTACGATTTTCCTCTGGTCTCCAACTCTACCCATACAGGGAAATTCTTTACCTCCCGATCTGCCACGTGGGGGCTCTCACAACTTTAGGCTTGCTACCTGTGTAACTTCTTTAAACTCGGGGTAACCATGAGTGCACCTCTCATCATTACTCATTCTCATCTGAATCCCCTGGTCCCTGCTTTGGCATCTGCGCTCTCATTTTTCCTTGGGCCTCGCCATTGGCCATCTCAACTTCTCTAAAAGTGCATGGACGATGCCATGCACGTTCCTCCTACGTCTCCCTGCACAAGCTGCTGGATTCTGTTTTCCGTGTGCTTGCGGCTCTGCTGTCACGGCTATTTAAAGGCCTCCGCCTCTCCCACCTGAGCTTTCCCTACCCTCTCAACTCTCCTTGCATCCCTCCTTGAAGGCCTCAGTTTCTCTTACCTTGCACGTGTTTGTGGCTTTACTCTAATTTCTCTTTAAGGGCCCGAGTTTCTCTTAAGCCCACATGCTTTCAACTTCAATCTTTCTTTAAAGACCCCAGTTTCTCTTAAAGCCCAATCTCCCTTAAAATAAACCCCACAATTTGTGATTTCCCCCTACATAAACTTAAAAATTCAATAATGAGTAAATCTTTCCTTCTTGAGTCCATCTTTATTAGTCTTTGATTAAAGGTAGGACAGAGCCTGAAACTTGGGATTCATAAATTGTGTCCAGTCCCCGCAAGGACAGAATCTCCGTCTCTAAGCTGCAGCCTTCACCGCAGCCTCATGACTGACGCCGTCCACTGCTTCTGCCCAAATCCAGTGTAGTGAGATCTCAACTGGTCCCGGTTACCACTCCTCCACCCCGCCACTACGAACATTCCGGTGCACCTGATGGGGTGCTGGGGAGGGACCACCCTTGGCATGGAAAAGCTCGACAGTATTTCCACTCCTGCCCTCCCCTTACCACCTCAATGAAACTCCTATGGCAGCTTTTCTTATCCCTCAGAGGGACGTGCCAAAGTCTTAAGAAGCCGCATTCTCTCCCCTGCCCAGCCTCTCGTCACTGCTCCGGCCTCATTTTCTACCTCTGTCAGCCCTGCTTGCTTCATTGCAGCCATGTTGGCAGACTCCTACCGCAGGGCCTTTGCATTTCCAGTTTCCTCCACTGGGAGAAACCTCCCCCAGATACCCACTTGGTTGATTCTTTCAGTGCTTTATGGTGGGGATTTGTTGTGTTTATAGGACGCTGCAGGCTGCATCTAGCAAAATTAGACTTTAAAGTGGCATTGCATGACCTGGGTACATGTTTCCAAAGTATCGTTGGAAAAGAAAAGATGATGGGATCAGAATACCTAGTATGTTTAGCTAAAAGTGGCTCCAAGTACACGGTTGTACACACACTGACGCTCATAAACCCAGGAAGTTGCACCACCGGAAGGAAGGAGACACACTTGATCAGTGCGTTGATCTCTGGGGGAGCAGTAGAAGTGATCTGTCATCTGATCACCTTGCGGTATTCTTGAAACTTTCCTGTTATAAAGAAAAAGGCTCTCCAAGCTGGATCAGCAGTTAAGGCAAGTGCCTGCAAGGCTCAGGAGCTGGGTTTGATTCCCCAGGGCCCATCTAAAGCCAGATGCACAAAGTGGAGCATGCATCCAGAGTTTGTCTGCAGCAGCCACAGACACCATTCTCTCATTCTCTCTCTTTACAAATAAGATATTTTAAAATTAAAATTGTTTTTATTATGAGAGAAAAGCAATGGATACTGCTTTAAAAGAGAAAAAGGCAAATTTGGATTTGAAGAAGTGGACAAGTTTGGGCACACCCTGGCCATAAAATTGATGATGGCAATAAAAAAGAATATGTTTAAGTATAGAGAGCAAGAGAGGGAGTGAGGAGGGAGCGAGGCATGAAGAAAGGGGAAGGGGAGAGGAAAAGGGAGAAGAAGAGGAAGAGGGAAAGAACTGACCTGGAATGTTTACATTTATGAGGCCCCTGGCAGTCACATTCTACGACACTGCCTTATCAATAAGGTAGGCACTCCAGAAAAATCAACTGACCCGAAGTCACATGATTACATAGTAGCAGAGATGGCATTGCTCAATTATTTTGTTTTTCATCAAACATTTATTAAGCTTCCGTTGTCTGCTGGGTGCTGGGGTATAGCGAAGAAAGGTAAATGTATTTCCCACTCCTGAGTGCAATGGAGGAGGAACACAGAGCCACGGCCAAGCACTTCAGAAGTAGGAACAGAGCCAGTGGTCGGGCGACCCAATGCCCAACTTTACTGTAGTGGACCGAGAGGCGCTGAGTCAAAGACACTGAATGATATTAAGGACGGAAAATATCCCATTACAATTATTTTAAAACTTTATTTATTTATTTATTTGAAAGAGAGACAGACAGAGAGAAAGAGGCAGATAGAGAGAGACAGAATGGCATGGCAGGGCCTCCAGCCACTGCAAACCAGCTCCAAACATGTGCGCCACCTTGTGCATCTAGCTTATGTGGGTGTTGGGGAATAGAACCTTGGTCCTTAGGCTTCACAGGCAAGTGCCTTAACCACTAAGCAATCTCTCTAGTCCCCATTACACATTTTAATATGGATTGCATGCCCACTTGGTATCACTGTGTGCATGCAATCATTCCTCAGGACTGAAAGGTGTTGATCCAGGACCTCCTTGCATGCATGACGAAGATGAAAATTATGAAATAATTCCCCACCCCCAAATATGTTTAACCTTCATTTGGTGGGATCCATGTGGGTTCAGAACCCACAGCTATGGAGGGAAACCTATATACAATTAAATAAGATCTATGGTTTAAAAGGAATTTCCTTGATTTCTTTTTGCTTATTATCCATTTGATATGTTATTTACTTTTCTTGTCACTGTGACAGAAGCAACTTGAGATATGAAAGGTTTACTTTGGATCAAGGTTTTGGAGACACGGGCCTGCGTGACGGGAGAGGCACCGCAGAGGGCTCTGGTCATGGTAGTGGACGCGTGTGGTAACCGCTTGCCTCATGGTGCTGGCCAGGAAACAGAGATCTTGGTTGCCAACCAGAACCAGAGACTACAGCTCACAAGACCCCCTCCTATGACCCTCGGTCTACCAACTGGATGCCATATCCAAAAGGTTTCATAACCTCCCAAAATAGAGCCACCAGCTCGGGACAAGGAAGTCAATCAAATATGCCCGTGGGGGTAGATTTCTCATGCAAACCATAACACCCTGGGTACCAGAAGTCTCAAGTTCCTTCCATGAATGGCATTCTATTTCTACCGGGCAGGGCTGCCTTAGTGTGACGATGCCCACTCGTCCAGCTGTTAGGAGTGACAGGAGCAGGCCAGGAGGTGCAGAAGGAGAGCCTTCCTTGGCCTTAAGGCCAGAGAAAGTGTGTGACAGAAGATTTCAGCCAGGAACACGCTGAGGGGTGCCACCAAGCACAAAGTCGCATTCATTCACAGGTCCCTCTTTTTTATTAAACAGCAAGTCGCAAGCCTCTTAACACAATAGACTTGACCTAACGGGGAACTTAGACAGCTCCTTAATTACAGGCTGGCGCTGGCAGGCTTAGACTGCAGTGACGCCGACTTCGCCAGCGTCTCCTCTCCTCTTCTAATATCTTATTATGCGCTAAGCTCATTTCAGGGAAGGGTAAATTTTGCCTAGACCAGAGAAAAACTAATGACACCGAATTAGCCAGATAGATGGTGATGAGTAATCCGCCTGATACTCTTAAATTTGGGTGGGGAATGGAGATTCAGCCCTGGTGAGCGTGCTGGCTTCTGATTATACAATTTATTCTCAGCCATGAAATGAATGTGCTCTGTAAAATATTTCTGGGAGAACCTTTTAGTGAAAAACAATAGAAATTTTTAAGACAGATTAAGGTTTAGTATCGGGGAAGATTATAGTGTGAGCAGACTGTCCTCAGAGGGTCTGCTTAACCGTCGTCAAGCTGGAGGATGGGGGGGGGGCAGAAGGATATTTGACATGAAAAATGTGAATTCCCTCTTGGAGTGTTTACTAGCGTTCACAAGTAGCAGGCAATGAGCCGTGAAATGTATTGTCAAACATTCAGTGTTCAAAATATAAGGCATTACTCGAAGGTGGGCTCTTGGCTCTCGGAGACATTTACCCTCCATCTGTCCACTTCTGGGATGAATGAATTGGCCTTTCATCCTGCCCTTCCCAAGCCATAACAATCAGATGCGACCAAAATTGGGAAGTGGCTTTCCAACTGCTGTTTACAACTCACTTCTCTCTGGCTTCCCTGGGTGATGGAGACATGGAAAGCTCAACACTTGCAACGTGGCAATGAGTCTGATCACGTGACTTGCTTTGTCCAATGAGACTGGGGCACTAGCCTCTAGGGACAATGTTCTCCTAAGCAGAAAGCCCCATGCCCTTCTTTCGCTCTCCTCCACCCGTAGTCTACACATAGGGTTGACATTAGGCTGCGGTCCAGGCACACTTCCATATTAGTTGCTGTATTTGTTACTTTACAAGAAGCAACCTAAGGAGGATTTATTTTGGCTCATGACTCCAGGGTATACAGCCCATCATGGTGGGGAAAGCATGAGGAGAGGAGCTTGTTCACAGTAGACAGGATCAGGGTACAGAGAGATGGTGGGAGCAGAGCCAGGCTGTATACCTCAATGCCTGCCCTCCAGTGCCCCTCTTCCTCCAGCTGAGCACCCCCCCAACACACACACACTTTGAAATGTTCTACAGCCTCTCAAAACAGCACCACCAGCTAGGGACCAGATATTCAAGCCCACGCACCTGTTGAAGACATTTCACATGCACACCACTAACAGTCGATAAACAACAAATCCCATTAGTTCCTAGGGGCCCTTCTTGGGCCTGCGTGACTTGCCTCGTCAACCAAACCTAGAGTTCTGAAGGCAAAACAGTCCAGTGCAATAGGGACCTCCACATCTGTCTTAGTTATTTTGGATGACCCCCCCCTCCCGGAAGTGTCGCGATCACCTTGCAACCATGAAGACCCAAGCTACACACAGGGCCTAGAATTTTAGATGAACCCTATTTTTAGCACGAGTTGATAAAGACACCATGTTATTACATAGCATAAGCCACTACGGGGTGGTTTTCCCTTCTCACACCTGGAAAATATAACATCCTCAAACCCAAATCGCCCTCACTGCAACCTCAATCAGACACAGTTGAGGTGTGAGGGCTTTTGTTTGTTTGTTTCGGAGGGGGATTTTTATTTCAGTTGCTTTTGTGTCTCATCTCTTTTGATCTCACTATCCCTTTTTTGTAGTCTTTGCTTTGAAGACTCTGTCTTCTCTGATCACCTCCACATGTGACCTGTGATGCAGGCAATATTTAATGGCAGAAGAGCTGAGTGAGACAAGGCTAACTTTCAATCTAAAACACACAGACTCAGACTTTTTCTATTTTCCACCGAGTTTTGTCACCCACTTTTGTTCACAGAACCTACGATGCCTCGGTGCCTTTTCCTTCCTCCCTTCCTCTTCCTTCCTCTCTTCTTCCACCCACCTGCATAACTGGTATTTGCAGAGAGCCTGCTGTCTCCTGGGCACGCACTGAGCTCTGGGGATGCCATGCTGGGAAGAGGATACAGTGCTTACCTTGCGTTTGCGCTCTAGAGCAGGCCCAGGAAGACAGAAAAGTCCATCATCGTCAACCATGCTAGTTGTGACAAATTCCATAAAGAAAAAAAAATGGTAGTATTAGGGAATAAGCAAGCATAGACCCCCCTCCAGATGGGAGGGTGAAACTTCCCTTGGAGGAGGTAACATCTTCAAGGTAGGGTCTCAATCTAGCCCAGGCTGACCTGGAATTCACTATGGAGTCTCAGGGTGACCTCGAACTCACGGCAATTCTCCTACCTCTGCCTCCTGAGTGCTGGGATTAAAGGTGTGCGCCACCACGCCCCACTGACATTTTTTATGGGGTGAAAGAATTTACTTCAGGCTTACAGATCCTGGGGAAGCTACATCCATGGTGGAAGAGACTTTTTACTTCCACACATTCAAGCAGCAAGCAAACACCAGCAAGAAGCAAGCACAAACCACCAGAGCTCAAACTGTTCTCTTCACACTTTGGGGGCTGGCATTCAGATCCATCTCCAGGGACACCACAGGAGGGGACATCTCTGCAAATGAGGACACCAGTTCTAGAGGAGCTGAGGGGAGAGCAGCTGAACCAAGCGATCCCATAGAAGACAACAGAGGAGTGGACTTCTCCAGCCACAGGGAGAAGGCCTGCGGGACCAGAGCAGCCACACGCTGTTGTCCTGCTGTGGGGGAGGTGACTTTGGAGGGTCAAGACTCTCTCTGTCTTCTCTTCCTGCCCATTGTCATTCTTACTGCACAATGGAAAGTTCTAGCAATGAATAGGCCAGCAGTAAGCACAATGATCATGTTTCAGGGGTTGGACAGATGCCAAAGCACTGGCCATTCCAACATGATGAACTGAATTTGGATCTCCAGAGCCTGCGCAATGCCGGGCACGACAGTGCCAGCGACTGCATTCACTCTGTATCTACAGAAACATGGGAGACACAGACAGGAGGAGTTCTGGAAGCTAGTGGGCTAGCCTGGCCGACCTGGCAGCAAACAAGAGCTCCGGCCTCATGGAAGGTGGACAGTGAGGATCAACACCCAAGGCTGTTCCCTGACCTTCACACATGTGCTTGGCACATATGTGCCCACACTCATAGACACATACACACATCATACACACATCTAACATACTTTATACAAAGGTTTTAGAAAAGAAATATTTAAGTACTCCAAATCCAGGTCCTGTGTGGGGCTCTTTGTGAGGCCATAACTACTTTGCAGACGCAAAGTTGCTCTCCATTAAATCTGCAGGACTGTTCAGATCTTGCTGCTCCTGCCCAGAACCACTCCAGTGTCTGGCAGATAGTATGTGGTTTGTGTGTGTGTGTGTGTGTGTGTGTGTGTGTGTGTGTGTGTGTGTGTTGAGCAGATAACTGCCAGCTGTCACCTCCCTTGCATGAGATCCTGGAGAGAGTCAATGAGTTCTTTGGCTCAGAGGGTCCTTTGAAAGGTGGCTCATTGCTTCCTCTCAGTCTCATCCGAAGATCAATTATTCTCATGGAAATGCTAATATTTTAACAGTCATGATTTTGAGAGGTGGGGGACGTATGAGTTTTCTTTCTTGTTGCTATAACACAATACCTGACGGCCGTACTCAAGGAAAGAAAGGCTTCTTTTGACTCACACTTCAAGGGGCTTCAGACATCCTGGAGGAACAGGCGTGATGGCAGGAACATGAAGTGAGGGTCACACTGCATCTGTGGTCAGGAGGCAGAGAGAGGTGAATGCTGGTGATCATCTGGTTTTCTCCTGTCTTTCTTTAGTCCAGGCCCCCAGCCCATGGGGGGTGCTGCTCACTGATAAAACAGATCTTCCCAGCTCCATTAGAAACTCCCTCACAGACATGCCCGAAGAGGCGTTTCCATGGGGATTATAAATCCCATCAAGTTGACAACTGAGATTAGCCATCATAGGAATAACCAACTCACATTGGTGACTGATTTTTAGCAAAAATCTGTAGTTACATTTGGTTAGATTGGTTAGTTAGGCAAGACTGAAGCTGCTGGGTTTTAATGTCTATTTGTCATTTCTTCATTGAAATGCAAAAATCCTTCCACTGACTGTCTCTGGAAGGCATGTGGGTGTCTGCCTGTTCCTCACCTCTCACTCAGTATCCGGCTAATGTCAGTTACTACAAATGTGCATGCACCTGTAATATACATATCTATGTGGTAGAATGTATACGTTCTGTGTATGGCACACGTCTTGAATAAATGTATATCTCCTCGCATGTGTGTGTACACAGACGCAGGCCACCTACTCACCATCGTAAGCTCCCAACCTCACAAAGGATTTTTCGTCTGTATGGAAATTAGAAAGGGTGTCACCTCCATTTTGCTGGCAATCTCAGGCCATTATTTATAACTGCACATCATAAATGTCTCATGCACGCAAATGATTTGTTGCTGACATTACAAGGGCTGACAGCTGCCAGCCACCGCAGGTCTGACGGCATCCCCGCTCCTTGAGCGGCGTCCCCACCCATTGGCCCTGAAGCCCAGCGCTTTACTGCTATTGTCCTGCTGTGGGGGGAAGTAGTGATGAGCGGGTGGGGCAGAGCCTTGATGGGTGGATGCACCCCACCTTTCCTTGTGGGGGTCTGCTCCTTAGTCTCTTCTCCTTGCTGAGGAGTTCTAAAGTTGAAATGCGAAACAAAAGAGCTAGAGAGTGAGGGAACTTCACCTCAGGTGAGTGTGAGACTTTGCACGCACACTGTTCTCAACACCTCAGGGGCGTGTAAGGCTTTGCACGCACACTGTTCTCAACACCTCAGGGGAGTGTAAGGCTTTGCACGCACACCGTTCTCAACACCTCAGGGGAGTATAAGGCTTTGTATTCACACTATTTTCAACACCTTACATGAGTGTAAGGCTTTGCACTCACATGATTCTCCTGTCTGTGTTCTTTTAGGAATAACCATCAAATTGACCCCTTTTTAAATTTTTTTTAAAATTTTAATTTATTTATTTGACAGAGCTAGAGGAAGAGTGAAAGAGAAGTGATAGATACTATGAGTGCGCCAGGGTCTCCAGCCACTGCAAACGAATTCTGGATGCATGCGTCACCTTGCGCATCTGGCTTTATGTGGGTTCTGGGGCATCGAACCTGGGTCATTTGGATTTGCAGACAAGCGCCTTAACTGCTAAGCCGTCTCTCCAGCCTGGTAATTACCCCTTTAAAGAAACATGAGAATGATTCAGAAAACTGAAAGGATTTGCTAAGAGTCCCACAGTTCCTGCATTTCAGAGTGAAGAATGGAAAGTCAACCTTTTACAAACTCTCACCCCGCCAGGTTTTCATGACAAACTTCCCAGTGCTTTTCTAAGTAGAAGGGAATTAGTTTTTACAATCAGAAGCCCAATGCTGACTTGGTAGTGTGTGCTTTCTTGTAATTCTAGGAGTTGCCAACTTCCACCTGTTTCCTTTGGGTCTCAAAAGCCATGTTGGGGGAGCAGAAACAGCCAGTTATCTTTCCCGCCTGCATGGGCCTAAAGTAGAAACAGCTGCAGGTAGCAGCTTCCATCCGTCCGACTCTACGCAGAGCTTTCAGGGACCCCCTGACTTCAGTGTTTGGCCGTGGTCCTCTGCGTTTTCTCCGCCTGCCAGGATGCCCGGGTTTTTACAGGGTCTGTTTGTGCCACCTCAATGCATCACTTCCTGGCTGGTATCACGTGCCATTGTGCACCAGCTCCAAAACACGACCTGGGCTTCTGGCTTCCCGAGTTTCTCATCCCTTTCTCTCCCACCTAGACACAAATGGCCAAGTCAGGAGATGGACTCAGTGTGAGGTTAGGAACAGAAGAGAAGCTGCGTCAAGAACCAGTAACCAGAAGCCAGTGAGTTCTGAGATCCTTGCCATTTTAAACACTTTTTGAAAAATCCATGTCAATGGGAGATCAGGAATAAATTTTCAAAACCTCACTCTGCCCAGGGCAGCCAATAGTGAAGAGTCCCTTGTGCCCCAGCAGTTTAGCCTGCAGTGCTCCCAAAGCCATGAAAATCAAATGTCTAAATTCATATCTTCACCTTCTCTAAAGATGGAAGGGTATGTAAGCCAGTTTCTATTTTTGGCCAACCCACCGAAGTCAGCCAAACATGAGCTCTGGTCTTAATGTAACATTTCTTCCAAGCAAAAGTATGCTACTTATTGAGATCAAATGCATAGGAGTGTGGGAAGAGTCACAACACTGAGGGTTATTTCTTCCAGAATAGATTGTGGAAAGTCAGACTCTCATATTTGGGGATAGAGTCTGTCATAATGACTTTTTTTTATTTTTATTTATTTGAGAGTGACAGACAGAGAAAGAGGGAGAGAGAGAGGGAGAGAGAGAGAATGGGTGTGCCAGAGCTTCCAGCCATTGCAAATGAACTCCAGATGCATGCACCCCCTTGTGCATCTGGCTAACGTGGGTCCTGGGGAATCGAACCTCGAACCAGGGTCCTTAGGCTTCACAGGCAAGCGCCTAACCGCTAAGCCATCTCTTCAGCCCTGTCATAATGACTTTCAATAGTGAATTGAGTCGTGCTCCTGTTGGATGAATATTGACGATGGTGCAGGGTGACTGGCGCTGACTTCATCCCTTGACAAAGGCCTGGGAAGTGACAGCCTCCTGGCAAAGGAGATGTGAGAGGGGTTCCCAGCTCACGTGAGCTTTTGTGTAAGAAAACTTATAGACTTGGGTAGACTTTTCTTTCTTATTTTATTTATTATTACTTTTTTAAATTCTTTGGTTTTTCAAGGTAGGGTCTCACTCTAACTCAGGCAGACTTTGAATTCACTGTGGAAGTCTCCTGGTGACCTCGAACTCACGGCCGTCTTCCTACTTCTGCCTCATGAATGCTGTGATTAAAAGCACGTGCCACTCTGCTTGGCTCTTTTTCGTTTAAAAAATTTTATTATTATTTATTTATTTGAGAGGGAGAAAGATGTAGAGAAAGAGAGAGAGAAAAAATAGCACACCAGGGCCTGTAGCCACTGGAAAAGAGCTCCAGACACATGAGCCACCATGTACATTGGGCTTACGTGAGTACTGGGGAATTGAACCTGGCTCCTTAGACATTGCAGGCAAGTGCCTTAACAGTTGAACCATCTCTCCAGCCTGGATAAGGTTATTTCACTGAGAACTAGTGACCTGGACTCTTGACCAGGAGCACCTAATCCGTGTCTCGTTCGGTATCAAGTTTCCCCAGGTGGGTTCTACATCACCTGTTTGTTAGAGTTGTCAGTTGTTTTTATTTATTTTCTTATTGTCAGTGATTAAAAAAAATGTGTATTTATTTGTAAGCAGAGAGAGAATGGATGTATCAGGACCTTTAGCCATGCAAACGAACTGCTTTACATGGGTACTGGGGAATCAAACCTGGGACATTAGGCTTTACAGACAAGTGCCTCAATCACTGAGCCACCTCTCCAGCCTGGTTGTCAGTATGTTCATTCCTTCCTGACAAAGCCCTCTTCATTAGGTATGTCTCATTAAGTACCCTTCACGTGCTGCCCTCCAGGTTGCAAAAAGGACAGGGGAAACGGAATCCACACGACCCCCAAGCCAGCTTTTGCCACCAGGTTCCCACCGTGACCCTTCATGTCTAGTGCATTGCTGCACAAAACTTCACTTGAGGAGCGCCATCTGCTGCAGTTCCTCCCTTACACTGGCATAGGTAAAAGTCACAACCTCTGGCCGGCCTTTTGATATCATTCAGTGGGAATGTGAGATCTCATAGGTACCTAAGAAAGAGTGCCTATGTAGATCTGTAGCCTCAACCAGGGCCAGAAACTAAAGCCCCTAGGAATGAGCCAGATGCAGGTGGGGCAGTATGCCCTTTGTACCTGGTCAGAGGGTCCAAGTGGCAGACTCTTGGCTGTCAATCATGAGGGTCACTGTGCCAGAAAGAGGACATTTTGCTGTGTGGGAGGAATCTGCCTGTGTACTGGTTAAGCTAAGTCCATGGCATTTACACTGTAAAAATTACTTCATGAGTAGATCAGATGAATTCTTCTGACATGGAGGACAAGATGAATGAGACATCAGAACAGAGGAAGGAACGATTGTTAAGAGGAGAAGGTCCAATAAGACAGAGTAAGAAAAGACAGGGGAGAGTGACAAGTGGGAATTATAATTAACTACACTATGCTAGCATATTAAAATCTCAATAAAAAATAAATTTAGCTGGGCATGGTAGTACACACCTTTAATCCCAGCACTTAGGAGGCAGAGGTAGGAAGATCTCTGTGAGTTCCAGGCCAGGATCACCATGAGTAAGAAGACTACATAGTGAATTCCAGGTCAGCCTGGGCAAGAGCAAGACCCTACCTCAAAAACCAAAATATATAAAGAATACATTATAAATTTGAAAAAGCTCAGTCGTGTTAAAATATAGTAATAATGACTGCTTGATACGTCACCATCATTATTACTCAATACCCATGTCCATCTTGGCACTGGGCCACCATGAGTCGAGTTGCATAGTGCCCCCCAGAACTCATGAAATGAGGCTCTTACCTTTTCATTGATATTCTCTCTTCCTTTGCCAGTTTAAACTTATTCGTAGCTTCTCCCTGATCATATGAGTTTTAAACAAGTCAGATATTTCCTTCTCACAGAACAAGAAGTCTGGAGAGAGGTGTTAGCTCACGCTGGCTTATTTCCTCAAGATGTCTGAGGCGGAGTGAGGGACGGTGAGATGATTTTGCCCTCAGCCATGGCTCCTGGTGACATACCCTCATCCAAGGTGGAAAAGGGACAGGAACCTCTGTTTCTTACCATCCATTTAAGAACATGGTGCTCTGTGCAGTGTCATGATGAATGGATGTTCCTGATTCTCCCTTGTTGCAGCTGAGGGATTTTGCCAGGGGTGTATCTGTCCCTTGGTATAGCAAAGGGAAATCTCACACATCCATCAACACTTAGCAACCTGCTTATGCTCTGAATACCGCTGCTTATGTTGCAGTGGTATTTCTTATGGTCTCGAAAGTGGAGAGATAGATGTGACTTAGTTTAAGAACAAAATAGGGGGCTGGAGAGATGGCTTAGCAGTTGAGCACTTGCCTGTGAAGCCTCAGGACCCTGGTTCAAGGCTCGATTCCCCAGGACCCATGTTAGCCAGATGCACAAGGGGGCGCACGTGTCTGGAATTTGTTTGCAGTGGCTGGGGGCCCTGGTGCACCCATTCTCTCTCTTTCTATCTCTCTCTCTGCCTCTTTCTCTCTGTGGCTCTCAAATAAATAAATAAAATAAACAAAAAAAAAAGCACAAAATAGGGGCTGGTGAGATGGCCCAGAGGTTAAGAGACCTGCCCACAAAGCCTAATAACCCAAGTTTTGTTCCCCAGTGCCCACAAAAAGATGCACAAAGTGGCACATGTATCTGGAGTTTGTTTATAGTGGCTGGAGGCCCTGGTGTGACCATTGTCTCTGTTTGTCCCTCTTTATTTTTCTGTGATTGAAAATAAATAAACAAATAAATATATTAAAAACAAAATAGCCAGGTGTGGTGGTGCACGACTTTAATCCCAGCATTCAGGATGCAGAGGTAAGAGGATCGCCGTGAGTTCAAGGCCACCCTGAGACTACATAGTGAATTCCAGGTCAGCCTGGGCTACAGTGAGACCCTACCTCGAAAATACAAAATAAGTAAATAAGTAAATAAATAATACGAATAAATAAATAAAAATAAGCAGACTTGAGATAGGGAAGGCCAGGGAAGGGCGGGGTTGAAAGACCTTGCATAACCTGACCTCGTGGACTGTTCTGACCTCACTTCGTATCTTGAAGCTTCAATGCCACCTGGTCATATTAGACTGCCCATACTTACATCTGATGAACGGCTCTTATTTCTCTAGGGTATTTAATACCTTGTGTCACCATGGCCTGAAGCGTGCTTCCTGCGCTAAAAAAATGCCTGGTGCGCCAGCATTCATTCTTAGTTCAAAGGTCACTTCCTCTTGGAAGCCTTCTGGGCCCATTGACGCCTATCCAGCCAGACCTCACGCTCAACACCACTGCTGGCTCCTTTCCTCATGGCATCAACTGGCTCATCGGCTTGTTTTCTCTCTGTGTTTCCTACCAGAGTCTGTACTTGGCCTGCTGGATGGCATCTGTCCTACTCACAGCTCACCTCAGGCAATGAGCTGAACAGCTGAATCTGTTTTGAACACCCAACAAAGGGAAGAAGCAAATGCCATTAAAAAGGTGCCTTGATGGGGCTGGAAAAAGGGCTTAGTGGTTAAGGCATTTGCCTGCAAAGCCAAAGGACCTCGGTTCGATTCCCCAGGACCCATGTAAGCCAGATGCACGAGGTGGCGCACGCATCTGGAGTTCATTTGCAGTGGCTGGAAGCCCTGGTGCACCCATTCTCTCTCTCTCTCTCTCTCTCTCTCTCTCTCTCTCTCTCTCTCTCTCACTTGGCCTCTTTCCCTCGCTCAAATAAATAAATTAAAATTAAATAAAAATTTTTTAAAAGATGCCTTGATGGGCTGAGAGCACATGGAAAAGCAAGTGCTGTGTGAGTGTGAGTGTGAGTGAGTGTGAGGCCCTGAGCTCAGATCCACAGAACTCCCGTCAGTGGAGCAATGCTTGGGAGGCAGAGAGAAGGCGAGCCCCTGGGTTTCCAGATGAGCTAGCTAAGCTGGTGAGCTCCAGTTTCAGTGAGAGACTCTGTCTCAACAAGTAAGGTAGAACAGCTAGCACGGTGGCGTACACCTTTAATCCCAGCACTCGGGAGGCAGAGGTAGGAGAATCACCGTGAGTTCGAGGCCACCCTGAGACTCCATAGTGAATTCCAGGTCAGCCTGTGCTACAGTGAGACCCTACCTCAAAAAATAATAAGACAAAATAAGATGGAGAGCGATTGAGGAAGACACCCAAAGTTGACTTCTAGCTTCCACACATACATGTGTACACACATATGAACACACGCACACACACTCAAAGATGCCTTAATTCCTAATTGCTGTATATTTATCAGTCTTCTGCCAGGATGATTTTCAGAAGAGCCGAATCCTCTCACGAAAACTAGATATGCTGCACAGGGTATCACCATGCAGCTAAGGTCACAGGTCCCCCCCTGCTCTCTGTGAGCCGGTCAGGACCTGCACGAAAGGATCTCCCTCGCAGGTGTGGGTGGAGCCAGCCTGTCATGTCAGGTCCTCATTACGGTCACTTGAGCTGTTCTTGGCAGCTGTTAAATGCATTCATGACTTCAGACTGAATGACAAAGGCATTTATACATAAAGAAAGAAACCATCCAATGCTCTTCTGTGTATTGTCTTCCGAGAGAATCCTTGGTCCTCACTGCCTGCCAAATAAAAGCAAGCGCCAAAGAGATGTAGAAATAATAATAATAATAAAAACTCAAACGAAATCACGGGAGAAGGGATTAGAATGAGGTCGTGTTTCCTGATAGCAGCACTGAGCACAGAAGCTCTTGGCCGCTGTGAGCTTTCTAGAGAAGACAATGCGGAGACTGAACAAAGGGACTGTGACTCACCACCGCCTCAAGAAAACATCCACTTGGGGCTGGAGAGATCTTTCAGTGGTTAAGGTATGTATTACCTGCAAAGACTGAGGTCCAAGTTCAATTCCCCGGTACCCACGTAAAGCCAGCTGCACAAAGTGGTGTGCGCATCTGCAGTTTGCTTGCGGCAGCTGGAGGCCCTGGCACACCCATTCTCATTCATTCTCATTCTCTCTCTCTCTCTCTCTCCCTCTGCTTGCAAATAAATAAATATATTTTTAAAAAGAAAAAGTAAACAGCCAGTCATTTCATCCACAGAACAGACGGTCTGACAGAGGGAAATCTTTCCAACCATGTTTTTTTTAAGCATGTCCCATGAGCCAAGAGAGTTCCTGATAGCTTTGTCACTGAGTGGTTGTTCACTTGTAAGTCCCTTTGCATGAAGAACATGGCGCCTGGGTCGCTGCCCACGTTCCATGCTGGAGCCAACATAAAGATCACCAGCCACCGTGGCCAGCACGCAGCCATTGTCTAGAACGTCAGATCACAGCGAGGCTTGTGCCTCCCAGTGCTAAAATGGATGGGCCACGGGTGAGTGAGTGGCCTTGTAAAGTGTCCACATGTGATACACAACAGCACAAAGCCAGGCAGCATTGTGCGCCTGGATTTCTTGTGTCTCTCTTTTACACAGTGACTTATCCAACAGTGCTCTACCTTAAAACAATGCTCAACACAAACACCATAATCACAAAGAAATAAGAATAGAGGCCAAGCCCGTTGTGGTGGCGCCCACCATTAATCCCAGCTCTTGAGATGCAGAAGTAGGAGGATTGCCATGAGTTTGAGGCCACCCTGAGACTACATAGTGAATTCCAGGTCATCCTGAGCTACAGTGAAACCCTACCTCAACCTGCTCTCCCCTCTCCAAAAAAGGAGGCCAAATCTAGAAGTCTAGTTTACATTATAGGAGACAGCTTAGGGGCTGGGGAGACAGCTCAGTGTGTAAGTGGGTGTGGATGGTTCAGGTGTTGTCAACTTGATCTGTTTAGTAATCCACAGAAATCCCTTTCAGGTGGGTCTCAGAAATTGCTTCCAGGAAGGATTAACTGAAGGAATAAGTCCTTCTCCCAGAGTGGGTGGCTCCTCTCAGATGGGAACTCTTCTGTTGTTGGTAGTGGTTTTTAGAGGTAGGGTCTCACTCTAGTTCAAGCTGACCTGGAATTCACTATGCAGTTTCAGGGTGGCCTCGAACCCATGGTGATCCTCCTACCTCTGCCTCCTGAGTGCTGGGATTAGAGGCGTGCACCACCATGCCTGGCTCAGATGGGAACTTTATAGAAGGCAGCTATGGGTACAAAGAGCCCTTCCTTCCTTCCAGTTGGCTGCCGGGGCTGCTTGCTACCTTCCAGTGTGGACTGAAGACCAATGTCAACTGAAGACCAGGTGGATCGAAAATCAGCGGCTCCTCAGGAAGCCACCAGGCCTTCTGGCACCATCTGCAGTGGATCGGGACTGCTGAGGCATCTGGCCACGTGGACTGAGCAGCTTCCAGGTTCCTTGATTCTCAGCCTGCAACTGCTATTGGACTACTGTAAACTAATCCAATAAATTCCCTTTTAAATATAATTCATTCTAGCCGTTCTGTTCCTCTAGAGAACCTGACTAATACAGTGGGTAAGGACTCCAGTTCAAATCCCCAGGACCCACATAAAACCCTGGGCCTGGTGATGTGCCTGTAATCCCAGGGCTGGGGATGCACAGGCAGAAACACCCATAGGACTTCCTAGGCAGTGAATCTAGCAAAGACATTGAGGTCTGGATTCAATGGGAGACCCTGTACCAAAAATCAAAAAAATCAGGGGGCTGGGTGTGGTGGCACACACCTTTAATCCCAGCACTTGGGAGGCAGAGGTAGGAGGATTGCTGTGAGTTCGAGGCCACCCTGAGACTCCATAGTGAATTCCAGGTCAGCCTGAGCTACAGGGAGACCCTACCTCAAAAATAAATAAATAAATAAAATAAAATAAGGGTGCTGGAGAAATGGCTTAATGGTTAAGGCAAATGCCTGTGAAACCTAAGGACCATGGTTTGATTCTCTAGGTCCCACATAAGCCAGATGCACATGGTGGCACATGTGTCTGGAGTTTGTTTGCAGTGGCTGGAGGCCCTGGTGTGCCCATTCTCTATCTGTCTTCTCTCTCTCTCTCTCTCTCTGCTTGGTCCTATAAAAGCAGGCCGACTTTTCCTGCCATTATGGAACTCCCCCTTCTTCAGTCAGTCCCTCCCTCATAACCGTGTCTGGTCTGGAAGTTCATCTCACGGGCCCTGAGGCTGTCAAGTACAATGGTGCTTCTCTTTTCCCCACCGAGCATACGGTTTGCTTGATGGAAGGAGGGGTCAATGAGAAAACAAGAGAAGCCACTCAGATATGATTTTAGATTCTGTATTGAAGCAAGGTGAAGAATGCATTGCTAGAAGAGGAGAAAGGGCAGGGAGAGCAGAGCTCTGCGCTCCATCTAACGCTCAAGGTCACGTGGGTGTGAACTCAGCAAGCCGAAGAAGGAGAGGATGGGGCTGAGGAGGTAAGTATGAGGACCTGAGTTCAAGTCCACAGCTCCCAGGTAACATGCCAGGGGTGGTGGCTGTGCTTATAGCCTCACTGCTGGGGAGGCAGAGACGGAGGATCATAGAGGCCTGAGGGGAGCTGGTTTAGCCAGATTAGTGAGCTCTGGACTCAGTGAGAGACCCTGTCTCATAAAAATAAGGTGGAGAGGACTGGAGGGATGGCTTTGCAGTTGAGTCGTTTGTCTGCAAAGCCAAAGGACCCAGGTTCAATTCCCCAGGACCCACATTAGCCAGATGCACAAGGGGGCGCACGCATCTGGAGTTTGTTTGCAGTGGCTGGAGGCCCTGGTGTGCCCATTCTCTCTCTCACTCTCTCTTTTTCTCCTGTCAAATAAATAAATAAACATTAAATTTTTTTTTAAAATTAAAGTGGAGGAGTCTTAGAGGAAAACACTGGGCTTTGGCCCCCTGGCCTCCACACACATATGCATACACACACATGCGCACCACAGATGGATATTTTTTAAAAAGCATAGTGTGCTAAAAATTTATTTTTTACCCTCTTTCAAAGAGACATTTTTATAGTCTGGAATGAAAAAGCAATAGAGAACAACAGCTGCTGTTGAACCTATGGCCTCCACACACATGTGCATGTCCCAAGCACACACATGCACCCACACACCTTTGAACTCACATACACGCATGTACACACACCACACACTTTAGAAAGCACCATGCTGGAAATGTAATTGTGAACTTTCTTTCAAAGATCCCCACATGAGATTTTACAGCCTAGGCAGAAACAGGGTGAAATGTTTATGTTCCAAACTGCAGATTCCTCTGGTAATTTGATGATGTAAGTGAAAGTTTTTGTACGCTTTTGTTCCCTCAAAAGAAAGCAGAGCAAAATTCAATCTCCCTGTAATTTCTAGCAGAAAATGGTGATGAAAGAGGAGAGGCAAAAGGAATAGAGACCACTTGATTTTCTTAGCCACCTGTCCTTAGGTCCCATTTTTCTTCTCAATAAAAACTTGAGTCAGGTTGTATTTGGATAGCTGCCACTCCACCGTCATCGAGTGACAAGACTGTTCCAAACCAATATGTCCAGCTGTGGGTATGTGGCCTGCAGACCCCTCTAGATGCTCAGCGGTCATCTCAGTGCCTCTCACCTAACCGCTCCCATCTCTGCAGCCAGCAGCCTTCCTGCATTGTTTCAACTGGCAAAGCCAATGTGAGAATTAATGATAGCTTTCCAACCTACAAATAAAAGTATGCCACTTTAAATTTTTGGCAGTGATCTGGCATTTTGTCATTTAATCATTTCGCATCATTACTCTGCAATATAGAATGTAATGACATGGCACTGGTAAATGACAAACACTTGGTCTCTCCTGCGCGGGAAGAAATAATGTAATAGAAAGCAAATTATATCCTTAAAGGTTGCCCAAGTTCCACTCCCACAGTTGAAGATGCTGAGCGGACGCAAGGTGAGGAAAAGGAGACTCTCCCCTACAGATGTCCTGGGTGGGACACAGGAGGGGATTGTCCCCATCCACAAGGGGATGAAGAATTCATGGACAGTAAATGTTCTCTCTTGTGGACAGGATTCCTTCTTGCATTGAAAGGAGTGAGGTGAAAGATTGTGGCTGAAAATTGTTATATATATGTGTGTGTATACATATATATATATGTGTGTATATGTATATATATGTATGTGTGTGTGTATATATATATATATATATATGTATGTATATGTATATATGTCCATAACTGCAACATCTATGTATATATGTAATATATATAATATAATAATATTACCTATAATGTAGTTATATATATATATCCCTATTTGCAACCTCTATATGTGTGTGAGTATTATAGATAATATAATACTATTACCTATAATATAGTTATATATATGTATATATATTGCACATGTATTATATATAATATGGTAATATATATTCATATTGTAATTTTCTTAAAAGAATCTGCCCTTCTTTTCCATTGTTCGAATTTCACAGAGGTACTAAATAGACAGCGGGAATATAGCACAGCGGCTTCCACCAGTTGATTCTCCTTGTCCTGGGACGTGTCCTTCATCTCAGGACGGTAAGCAAGGTCTCCTCTTTCTGGAATCTCTTCAGGGTGCCTCACATTCCACACACCCACTGTGAACCTCACATGTCTGGGACAAGCACATGTCTCCCCTCACGATCAGTCTCTGAGTGAACACCAGGAGCCATTGAATTGCATTGCCCAGAAATTTCATGGGTACCCTGCCTCCCCTCTTCTCCCTGACACCCACTCCTGAAGTTCTTTCTGTGGATGCTAAGTGGCATGTGGCTTACTGGTACAGGAGGGACAGCTAGGTACCAGAAAGGTCTGTAATGGTCATTCAGCCTTCATATCCTGGTGGTTCACCTTCCAAAACACATGCAGTCTTTTATTCTCACCTTCCTCATCAGACCCTCTGAGCTCTAGCAACCCACCTCCCAACTCTGAAGGCCCCCGCATTCAGGCTGCACCCAAACCCGCTGTCCATCCTCCGCAGGCAGCTGGTGACCTCTGGCAGATTCACGCCTGATCCTCCTCCATAGCTTGAAGTCCATGTACTAATTACATTTCTCACTGCTGTGACAAAATGCCCAACTAAGTCAGGGCTGAGGCTCAGTGGCAGCATGCTTGCTTAGCACGTACAAGGACCAGAGTGGAACCCCTAGCTGAGAAGAAGAAGGAGGAGGAGGAGGAGAAAAAGGCAAGTTGACTTTAAAATATCTGACTGACGAAAGCTACTTAAGGTGCTGGTGAGATGGCCCAGTGAACAGAAGACTTGCCATTCAGGTCTCTGAGTTCAGCTCCTAGCTATCCTGGGAAGCCTGACATTAGCCTGAAGTGCCACCATGCAGGACGTGAGGCAGAGACAGGAGACTCACCTGGAGGCTCACAGTCAGCTAACCTAACAAACACAGTGGTGACCAGTGAGGCAGACAACCTGCCTCAAACAACAGAGAAGGTGAAGACCAACACCTCAAAGTCGTCTCGTTTTGCTGTGAGAAAACAGGGTTCCTCACCCTGTGGGGATGTTAAGGCACATTTCTTCCATTAACCTATCAAAGGATGTTTCTGGCCATCACAACCCAAGACTTACTATCCAAAACCTCCACACCAGATATGGAGGGTCTCTGAGAATATATGGATGCTATTGGCATTTTGTATATGGCAGAGAGGGAAGAGCAATTTGTATTTCCAGACCCTGAACATATCTGGCAGTTTCTATATCAACGCACTCAGTTGAAATCCTCTATTATGTCCTTTACTTCTGAATCACGGCAATCAGTGAAGACAGCGGTCATCAATGGAAGGGTGATTTTGACTGGGGCCCATTTGGCCATAACTGGAGACATTTTGGATCCTTGTAGCTGGCTGAGATTTACCACTAGCACATGAGAGACAAAGGTTTGGAGAGGAGCTGCTAAGATTCTTTTTTAAAAAAAAAAAATATTTATTTAGTTGAGAGAGAGAAACAGGGAGAGAGAGAAAGAGTGAGAGAGAGAATTAATTAATTACAGGTACTCAATCTTGCAGGCACGCCAGGGCCTCCAGCCACTGCAAATGAACTCCAGACACATTTACCCCTTGTGCATCTGGCTTAAGTGGGTCCTGGAGAATCAAACCAGGAGCCTTTGGCTTTGCAGGTGAATGCATTAACTGCTGAGCCATCTCTCCAGCCCCTGCTAAAGTTCTGGTATACACTTTGTGATCCTATGAGAGAAGTGTGGGGGCTAAGATCGCACAGGTACTGAGAGTGGAGCTCACTGACGTAGGGCAACTGATTTTAGGGACCGGCAGAGACTACTTGGGAAACATGTTTCTGAGTGAGTCTGGGTGGGCATTGCGTTTTTCTGCTGGTGTCTATGGGGCCCCTTCTAACCTTCACGGTGAGCAGGTGGCAGAGAAGGGAGCACAGGTGGCGGCGCGTGGGAAAGGCTGGGTACAAAAGTGCTTGGCAAATATCGACCCAGCTGTGGGGACATGTACATCTGTTTTGAGCTATGACCTGATAAGGATTTTGAAAGCTTGCCAGGTGAACATTCGAGAAAAACACA
Source organism: Jaculus jaculus (assembly GCF_020740685.1). Lineage (NCBI taxonomy): Eukaryota > Metazoa > Chordata > Mammalia > Rodentia > Dipodidae > Jaculus > Jaculus jaculus. The sequence continues at coordinate 131,752,883 of NC_059109.1, forward strand.
GAACATACTGAGATGAAGGAACCCCTGCTTCAATTTTCCTTTAAGCCTAGCCTCGTGAATACCAGAGATAGAGTCCAACTGAACTTACTAGAAATCTCATAGCCCTCCCTCACCCCCCCCCCAAAAAAAAAACTTCTTGGAAAATAGACAAGTGCAGGTGGTAAGATATTTACTGAAATGAACTGTCTGTGAATGAAAAATATGTGAGCAAAATAGATATTTTATCTGTCATTTTATTCACAGAGAAAGATCCATTAGGTTTCTCCATTTCTTTCTGCTCCTGTTGGGTGAAAGCACTTTAAGCTAGATCTTCATTTTCCTTTAAAAAGATATAAGTATGGAAAATAAGAAACTTGACACCCTCCCACTCTCTCCCCCAGCCCTGCAACACAGAAAAAAGTCATTTTTCTGGAAGCCTTAGAAGCAACTTCTGAGAAATACCCAAACATTCTTATTACAGGTACTCAATCTTGCAGGTAGCTTGGAAATAAAAGAATGCCAATTGTTAATTAGAGAAAGTGTTAAGGGAGTTGTTCATTGAAAACTCATATTCTCAGTAAGCCAGAACACCCTGCTAAGGGTTAGTATGAGCTGATGGGCTATCAATAGTTACTAAGGGCTGGCCATGGTGGCGCATGCCTTTACTCCCAGCACTCAGGAGGCAGAGGTAGAAGGATCGCCGTGAGTTCAAGGCCACCCTGAGACAACATAGTGAATTCCAGGTCAGCCTGGGCTAGAGTAAGACCCTACCTCAAAAAAAAAAAAAAAAAAAAAAAAGGAGTTAACAAATACAAGTAGTGGGTGCTCTGTGACCTCAAAGAGTCTTACTTGGTCTTGAAGTAGGGACATTTACATGTAGGTAGTTAAACTCCAGCGCTATTAATTAAATTTTCTATCTCAGTGCAATTAAATTACCTTTCTCGGCAGAAGAAATGAATGTCTTTAAATATATATTCACACATTTACTTATTACTTAAAGGCTTCTAAATATTTTTGAGGTCGTGGACAGGTATTTGATGATTTGGGGACATTGCTAACAGGCCAACAAGTATGTGAAGCTTTCTTTACTCGTGGGGTGATGGGGGGCTGGCCTCCCCTTTCCAGGAAGTACATGCCTGAACTATACAGGCTGCCATCCTCTGATGATGGCTCAGTACTCGCCATCAGGGAGACACTGCTGTCAAGGTTGGAAGTGTGCTGACCTTGGCTTGCTCGGATGAATTAACTGGGTGCCTTTCTTTCCAAGTCTGTATCCTGTGAGATCATGTCAGTAGTCTACACTCCAACATGGTGGGAGAATCTACACTAGGAAAGTGACATCTACACATCACGGCTCCTTCTGTCTTTTGTAGAGTAAACCTTTGTGAACTGTGGGTTTTGACCCCACTTGGTATCACATAACTGCATGGAAGGGTCATGAAACATTTGGCAATCATCAAAGGCTTCAGAACTGTGCTGATCCTGATTTAATGTAAAAGCACTTGAGGTGTTTCTGGCAGCACTCACCTGTGTTGCGTCATGTGACATCACTGCAGCCATGGTCCTGGACACTGAGCATGCACACTTTGCACCATGAATGAGGTCACACCATGCATGCGGTCACACCACGCAGTTCCCACAAGTGCGGCCAGAAACACATCAGCTCAGATTCCAGAGCATGTGTTATGAACTGGGGTGTATTTGCTGTACAAAGTTCTTTGCTCTTACAGAAATATAATGGTTTAGTTATAGAAAACAACTGCTATTAAGAGTTTACTATTCTCATTCCTCAACAGTTGCTGTTAGAATGTCTTTTGGTTGTGTTAGGCAAATCCCATTAGTATGCAAATTTGTTTCATTTTAACAAGTGCCAAAATGATGTGTACCAAAATATCGCTTTTAAATCAATTTACTGATAGTTTATTTTCAGTAAATGTTTGAATTTAGTAACTATTTCATGTATTTACACACCTGGGGTCCTATAAATCTCTCAGGCCAAAAGGGGTCAAAAGGGCTGGGGAGATGGCTCAGTAGATTAGAAAGCCTATCACAAATGTGCGGGCCTGAGAGGGCCTGAGAACATCTGAGTTTGATTTCCCAGGACCCACACAAACAGCTGGGCAGAGCACACACATCTGTGACCCCATTCCTCTAGAGCATAGGGGCTGGAGAAACCCTCAGCTTATGAAAACTGCAGTTCCATGTTCAGAGAGAGTGCCTGTGCCAAGGAAATATGAAGACAAGTGATTGAGGAAAGACATCCAATGTCTTCCTCCGGCTTCCATGTGTATTTTCACAAACAGGTGCATACACACACACACACACATCATACCATACCACACATACTACACATGCAATAACTGAGGAGGTCATGAGGATAAAAAGTTTCAGAAGCCCTGTTCTAGAAATATGATTGCTAAACATTGTCCAAAACACCAGTAAATAAAGCTTCTGCTCTTGTGGAGATCAAAATGCAGAGGATCACACACATGAATGAAGAGGGATGTTATAATGACAAAATAGTACCAGAGACAGACAAGCTGAGTGGTGAGGTCTTTGTGAGAAGGTGACAGTAGATCCAGGAAGGACAAAGATCTGAGACAGAGTTGGTGGCAACTATACTAGGGTTAAAAAGTCTGGATGCTTAACAAACTTTATATTTATAATAATACTTTCCCCCAAATTTCTTAAATAACACTTTAGACGGAGGAGGGGAGCAATGCTGGTATTGCATGAAAAACATGGGCTTGAATTTCAGTCAGACCTGAGTTCAAGCTCTGGCTCTGCCTTCTGTCACCCACTTGACCTTAGTCACATCTCCTGGCCTGTCTATGCTTCATTGTGCTCCTCGTTAAGAGAGTGGTAAAAACTGTGGTTGTCTGGATGTAAAATAACTCCCATATACTCATGTGTTGTAATGCATAACCCTCAGCTGGTGGCGCTGTTTTAGAAGGTTGGGGAACCTTTAGGAGGTGGGGCCTTGCCGGAGGAAGTGTGTCACTGGGGCAGTCCACTCCATTTGCTGTTCTCTGGCTGCTTCCTCCCGGCTGATGTGATGATGTGACACCAGTTCCCTGCTCCTGCCATGCTCTCCCCACAGCAGAGGACTGGACCCTCTAGAATGATAAGCCAAAATCAACTCATTCCTTCCCGTAGCTGTTTTTGGTCAGGTGTTTTGTCCCAGCAATGACAAGGAAGCTGAAAGAACAATGGTATGTGCTTCACACAGTTTTGGTGAAGATTAAATGAGCTATTGCCCACAGAATGTTTGGTCAAAGGAAGTGCTCAGTAGTGTTGCTTTGGATGAATTTATCACCAGTCATTTTATTTGGGTCACCAGTCACCATTGTGGCAACAGTTCATAGCCTCCTCCTCTGCCTTCCCAGTTCCTTTGCAGTGAGTTGGTGATGTGACCAGGGCTGTAGAGGGATGTAGCTAACACATGTCATTTCTCTCCGGAGGCTCTAGGTAGCCCTCCACGTTGCCTTGGATGACACACATGGCCTGAGTCACAGACGGGAAGCTGCCTGGGTCACAGGGTCCGAGAGTGTGGAGTCACTCTAAGGTGTTGACTGGCCTCCAGGGGACTTGAGTGAGCAAGACATGAACTCAGTGATCAAAGCCACTGGTCTGTGGAAAGGTTCATTTATCTACTCTGGAAGGATTGAACTCATCAGAGGCAGTGAGGTCATCTCTGGCCACAATGTCTTCTACCTGGAGTCTCTCAGTTAGCCCCATGGAGAATAGATGCTATTTTTCTGTATTAATTGATAGATTACGTTTACATAATGCCTATTCTAATACTTCCCTTTTAGTCCTCATACAAGTTACACCAGGTCATCACAAATCCTCGGAGAAAGATCAGCACAGTGAAAAATGAAATGAATAGGCTTTTTTTTTTTTTTTTGTTTCTGAATTCTGGACCCCTAATATCTAAAGATCTGAGCAAGATTGGGTGTAAAGTCACATCATAAGTACTTTGTTGGGGATATTGAATGAAACATCACATGACATTATATACTGGCATCTTCCAGATTCCTCAGTCTTATGATGTTAAGAAAGGGGGTTGGCAAATGAACTCTAGACTGCTCGAGACCCTGCCCCCTAAAGAGAGGTGGATGAGGGACTATAGGCAAGTTAGATGAGTTCACTGAGCCTTGGTTTCCTCAGCTGTAAAACAGAGATTGAGGACGTTGTCAGAAGCTCCTCAGGTGGAGAATGATGGCTGTGTAGACCACTCTGGTCAGCCTGACCTCCTATGGTGATGGAGATAATGTGTCTGTGAAATTCAGAACGGTGACCCCCAGCCACATGTGCCTCTGGAATAGCTCAGAAATAGGGAAACAATGAGCCTTCATGATCTTACTTCCTCTTTTATTTCAGTTCACTTTAACTCAGATGACTATCCGCATGTGGTCACCATCTTGGACTAAACATGTCTGGACCAGAATCTCTATCCTCACATTTAGACTTCATGAGCCACAGGATACAGGCAACCAACCATGAACGGACAGAGGAACTATGAATGGACTGTGATCCCTCCTGCCAGCAATGTCAAAGCTCACAACCAACATTAATTTGTTATTGAAAAATAACATTTCTTTCACACTTGGTTTAGGAATCAACCGGGTGAATCATCATCGTTTTACCTTAGAATTGAGACCTAGCTCCTTGCAAGGAATAGGAAGAATCCTGGATGGGCAGAAATCTGGCTTTTACACATGTACAGCCAGGGCATCTGTGAGGCTAGGGGACTGGTGGTTCAGGCGAAGTCACACTCAGTGGCCACAGTCTATCTACCCCTGAATGCGGGCGTGTGGTCATTTTATCACACCCACCTCCACATGCCCAGTGGAGGCCCAGCTTTTTGATTTCGCTGCTTGCTGCATTTTTAACTCCCTTACTTTGGTTCCTTCCCTTAGGCAGGGCTGAAGCAGAGAATTTACACTATGAGTCGCTCTTATAGGAAAGAGAGAGAGAGAGAGAGAACCCAAGAGAGGTGAGGGGATACACATATGCTTTTTTCTGGGGTCTCTACGTGGTGATTAAAGCAGTTCATGTCACTTACCTGTCTTAGGGCAATGCACTGACCTACAGGCAAGCAGGGCAGGATAACGGCCTCCTCCCTCTCTGCCCGGAGGTCCCTGTGATCCAGGACTTGGCACGCTCCTCCTCTTTCCCCAGTCACAGCACCCAGAAACCCCACCTCCTCCAGGGAGACCTCACGCAGTCCATCACCCGTGGAGCCAAAAACCACCTTCCACCCTCCCCATCCCCTGTTTGTGCTTGTAGGGGGCAATAGTTAATTCATTTAGCTATCAAATTAAATTACTTTATTCTTTTTAAAAATTTCTTATTTATTTATTTGCAAAGGAGAGGGAGTGTGTGTGTATGTGTGTGTGCCTTAGAGAATACTCAGATTACAGATGCCCACTACAGTGCCTGAATTTGTTACATTTTTTTCAAGGTAAGTTCTCACTCTATTCCAGGCTGACCTGGAATTTACTCTAGTCTCGGGGTGGCCTTGAACTCACGGTGATCCTCCCACCTCTGCCTCCTGAGTACTGGGATTAAAGGCGTGCGCCACCACACCTGGCACATTTTGTTTGTCATTTTATTTGCAAGGAAAGAAAGAGAGAGAGAGAGAGAGAGAGAGAGAGAGAGAGAGAGAGAGATGCAGATAGAGAGAGAAAATGGGCACACCAGCGCCTCTAGCCACTGCAAACACAGCCCAGATGCATGCACCATTTTGTGTGTCTGCCTTTACATGGGTACTGGGGAATTGAATTCAGGTCATTAGGATTTGCAGGCGAGCACCTTAACCATTCAACCATCTCTCCAATCCAAAAAACTGTTGTAGTTTTGTTTTTGTTGGTTCCTCTTTTTTTTTTTCAAGGTGCGTTCTCCCTCTAGGCCAGGCCAACCAGGACTTTATTATGTAATCTCAGGCTAGCCTCCAACTCACAGAGATCCTCCTAACTCTTCCTCCCAAGGGCTGGGGTTAAAGATGTGCACCACCATACCCAGCTGACTAGCTTTTTATGTGGGCGCTGGGGATCTAAACTCAGGTCCTCTGGCTTGTACAGCAAGCCCTTTATCCACTGAGCCAGCTCCACGGCCTTCTCTTCACCTTTTCTCCTGGTTAAGAAAATGTATCAGGCTAGTTATGAAATATGCAAATTTACCTCCGTATCAGAACATAGGAGAGAGAGAAACGTGCATAACATTTAAACTCCTCAAATTTACAAACGTGAAAAGCCTGTGTAAATTTTGGTAGCATTAATGTGTTCTCCGCAACAAACCTTAAAACCAGGATGTCTCAGAAAATAAATACATAAATAAATGTAGTAAACAAGTCATTGCTCTCCAGACTGAGAGGTCTTGGGGCCCAAGATGAGATTTTATTATTCTTGTATTCTCCTGACCTCAGTCAAGTTCATGGCAGCACAGAGCTACGCCGTGAATGTTTATCAAATTGACATGAGTCCCACTAAGTCATTCAACATGATTCGTTGACTATGGTGTACAACACGGTGGTGTTGGTAGTTTCAGAGAGATGCCTACTGCCCCATGTCAAAGATAAGGAAAGCGAGGAATGGAGAGATGCTCTACACTGTAAATCTTGTGTGTGTGGTGGGGAGAGACTAGAGGGTGATCTTGGCACTGGCCCCTCTATCCACACATTGTCACTGTGCCTCGATGGCTCCACAAGATCTCTGAACAAAAGGTTCTCCAAGCGTTTCTGAGGCTTTCTGGTTCCTGATGCCTTCTGAAATATTTTTTATGAGCAAAGGAAGGAATGACTGCGAAAAAAAGTAATGAAACTGCCTACCTTTGGTGACACCTTCCTTCAACAAGATGAGCCACACATTAACCGATGGCTGTGACCTCCTTTGTGGACTGGAAACCTCCAAAAATGAGTGTACTGACCACACAAAGTGCATTACTTCACCTGACTTACTTGTTCATGTATTTCCCAGATTCCTTTAATATTTTAATCACCGTTTGGTGTGCAAAATGAAAACAGTTAATCAGGCAAATGAAGAGACTAAAATGAGTCTGAGGCAGAGGCCTGGAACCCCATGAAGCCAGAATATTTCATAAGTGGGGGATGGAATCAAAATGCCCAGTTGTTCCCTTCACCCCCAAGTACACATAGCTTCGCTGGCATTTGTAGGGCTGAATACAAAATTAGCATATGCTAATTGCTTTTTAAAAATATACAGAAGTCCTTGGAATAGTAACATCTTGACCTATAAATTCCCTCCCCTACCCCGTCTGAAAATAATGAACGTAAGCAGATCATAGACACGCTCCTCAGTGTGTGTGTGTGTGTGTGTGTGTGTGTGTGTGTGTGTGTGTGTGTGCTGATGTGCACCCCAAATGGAGAACATGGGTGTTCTTCTCTTTGTGTTTATCCACACATATTTCTTTTCTTTTTTTTTTTTAATATTTTGTTTATTTCAGAGAGTGACAGAGAGAAAGAAGCAGAGAGAATGGGCACACCAGGGCCTTCAGTCACTGCAAACTAACTCCAGATGCATGTGCCGCCTTATGCATCTTGCTTACCTGGGTCCTGAGGAATCGAACCTAGGTCCTTTGGCTTAGCAGGCAAAGTGCTTTAACCACTAAGCCATCTCTCCAGACCCATATTTCTTTTCTTGATAGACGGCCTCTCCCCCAACCACAGCTGCTATCAGTGAGCCCTAATGATTCTCTGTCTCCTCTGATCCATGCCCTCCCACCCCGAGGACTGGAGTCACCGATGTGGGTGGTCCCATAGTTTCTGGGGGATGGGACCTGACAGTTTCCAGCTTGAGAGACCCTCATATTTAATTATAAGCACTCTTAACCTCCAAGCCAGCTCCTTAGTCCCCCTCCTCAGCCTTTAATGAATGTACATTTTCAGGATATATAAGTAGTTTTTTCATTTAAATTATTATTCAGTATCTTAAATAGACCTCTTACACAATATATTCAAACATATATGTTTGTGTGTGTGTGTGTGTGTGTGTGTATACAGCCATATGTGTGTGCATATGTGTATATGCATTATATATAAACATACACACATCCCCAATTTATGCACATATTTATTCCTTCAATTTTTTTTCTATGTGGAAAACCTAGCTGTGATATTTTTTTCTTATATAATATACATCTATATATAATTGTTTGATTAGTCCCTCAGGAAAAGTTTCTGGGGACAGAATTACAGAGTTGCATTTTATTAATTTTAATATTTAATCATTAAAACCATGCACTCTTCCTTAAGACATTTGAATCCTGATGTTAGAACTTTGTTAAAAAAAAAATGGTTTCCAAGCAAGAGACAGTATGTAGAGAATGCATCATGTGATGCCCAACATATAGAAAGCACTCAAGACAATGTTATGTGGACACGCAAGGATTTTGTCTAAATGTGATAGGACTCCGTGTTCTCTTTTCTGCAAATTAACTGGGGCCGAGGACTCATGAAGACAGCCGGGCCCGCCAGAAGCCAAGAGATAACCGGATCCCATTGGTCACAGCCACCAACCATTCCCCCACCCCCACCCCGCCAACCCCTACCCAGGAGCTGCTACTGCCCTGTGTGCCCAGCTCCACCCCCACAGGCACATTCATCAAGGACTGTGTACAGTTGATCTCCAGAGCCTGAACAGTAGTGAGGTCCTGGGTGAGAGGCCATTATCTGTACATCCACGTTGGGGGTGTGGACTAGACTTTTGGCATGGATATGTCTTGATTTCCCCAGTGATTACCAGGCCAATACGCCAAAGGTAGCACTTAGGGAACAAAGGCATCACACACATGCCATCCAAGGGTAGTCTCAAAGTGCTTTCCACCCATTATTCACAGGCAGTGTGAAGAGAGTCAACTCTTGCCCCAGGCAAGAGGGGAAGAAGTTTATCTTAATGACTCCCTCATCTCCTGTTTTGTTTTCCATCTTCGCCCTCATTGATCATGGAGCACACTTGCAGTGCAGGCTTCGGGCCATTTTCCTTTCCAGCCCCGAATACACTGTTCCGTGTCCCACTGGAAAGGGGTCTTGGTGGAGGTCATGCTAACAGGTCAGCCAGCCAATTTCAGCTCTGGACAGAAGAACACAGGGCAGTTTAATGGGTTTGTCCTTCCCAGACAAAAGGTCCTTTCTCTCTGTTCCTTGAAGTGCAAGTAGGGGAGGGAATACCAGCCTGAGGTGGGGCTGATAGAGGCTGATATTTTGATGTGTAATGTTTGTTAGTATCTTGAAATCATGCACTCTGTATGTTGTCTGTTGTCAAAAGGGCCCTGCCTCAAAGGCCCTTATTAATAATATTCCTGTGTCCTGATATAATTTCAGGCAGGTTATCCACTACCTTTCATGGGAGCAAAATATCAATGCTGGTGAAAGATTCAGTATGGAATTTCAGACTAGAGTAAGGGACTTGATGGCTAGCATAAGTTGAACTCTCCTGTGTCCCTGTTTCCTAGTCTACGATCTTTGGTGACAGTGCCCAGGAGATCCAGGCAAGGTGCCATTCTCTTCTGTCTTCACCAGGGTTTTTAGGAAGCTCTTTGTGTTTATTTGAGCCTCAGTTTCCTTTTCCTACTCTTTTGTACTCCCTGAGGCCGAAGGCTGGCTCATAAGAGAAATTGAATGTGGAGTAGTGTGCTTAATATAAAATTATTAAGATGCATTTGTTTGATCACTGTTTTTACTATTGCTATTGTATAATTGGGTAAAAAAAAAAAATCAAAATATGGGGCTGGAGAGATGGTTCAGCAGTTAAGGCATTTGCTTGTGAAGACTAAGAACCCAGGCTTGATTTTCTGGTACTCACGTAAGCCAGAAGCACAAAGTGCCACATGCATCTGGAGTTTATTTGCAGTGGCTAGAGGCCCTGGTGCCCATTATCTCTGTCCGTTTCTTTTTCCATCCCCCTCTAGAATCAATAAACAAAATACTTTAAAAAATCAAAATATGCCCACAATTCTTTGGCCCACTTGTTTTTATGTGTATATGAGTGTAATATATAATGGGGCACATATGTGTGCATGTGGAGGCCACTGGTCAATGTTGGGTGTCTCCTTTAATTGCTCTCCATCAAACCTTTTTTTTAAAAGTTTTGTATTTTTATTTATTTATTTGAGAGAGAGAAGGAGGTAGAGAAAGGGACTGGGAGCCCCAGGGCCTCCAGCCATTGCAAACTAACTCTGGACACATACCCTCCTTGTACATCTGGCTTACATGGGTCCTGGGGAATCAAACCAGGGTCCTTTGGCTTTTCAGGCAAAGGCCTTAACTGCTAAGCCATCTCCAGCACTCCATCATACTTTTTTGACAGTAATCTCTCACTGATTGCAGTGCTCACTTATTCAGCCAGAGTAGCTGGCCAGTGAGCCCCTGGGATCCTCTGGTTTCCACCTGCCCAGCTCTGGGATTCCAGGCACATGCCACTACACCTGGCATTTTATGTGGGGACTAGAGAACAGACTCAGGTCTTCAAGCTTGCACAGCAAGCCCATTAACCCACTGAGTCATCTCCCCAGCCCATCTTTGACCTACTGTTTAGAGGGATTCATCAGTGAACATCTAGAATAGACTACTGAGAGGAAGCAGTGAGCTGCTGGTCATAAGAACAGGTGAAAATCATGTCACTGAAGAGCCAGGACTCCATGTTGGGACAGAACTGTCCTTTCCTGAGCCTTAAACATGACATTGCTGTTGCGTCCAGTACTATAAGGAGTTATTCCCATGCATCATGCCCTCTTGTCAGCCTTTCAAAGGAGATGAATTCCTCCTCACTTTAAAAAAAAATTTATTTATTTGAGAGCAACAGACAGAGAGAGAAAGAGGGAGATAGAGAGAATGGGCACACCAGAGCCTACAGCCACTGCAAACGTACTCCGGATGCATGTGCCCCCTTGTGCATCTGGCTAACGTGGGTCCTGGGGAATCGAGCCTCAAACCGGGGTTCTTAGACTTCACAGGCAAGTGCTTAACCGCTAAGCCATCTCTCCAGCCCCGTTCCTCCTCATCTTATAGAGGACAGGGACATCCATGGAAAGACAAGGTGTGCCCCAGGTGCCTCAGGAACCATGTAATCATGGAAGTTCTCTTTAGATGACACTGGGTTCCTAGCCAGCATTGAGCTGCAAGTGATGCCTCCCCCCAACGACTTCACTTCCTACATGACTTCCTGTCCTACATGCTTTGAGGACACTTTCCTTTTTTTTTTTAAACAAATATTTAATTTATTTATTTAAGAGAAAGAGAGAGGGGAAGAGGCAGAAAGAGAACAGCCATGCCAGGGCCTCCAGCCACTGCAAACGAACTCCAGACACATGCATCCTCTTGTGCACCTGACTAGCGTGATCCTGGGGAATCAATCCAGGGTCCTTAGGCTTTATAGGCAAACGCCTTGACTGCTGAGCCATTTCCCCAGCCCTCTTGAGGATACTTTCATGCCAAGAACTATGTGCTGAGACATTGGCATGGGCTCTTCCCTCGGTGTCTCCAGGATAAGAAAGCCTTACTTGTCTCCTTCTGTTGCCTGGTTGGGAAGCGTGGCATAGCCGAGGAATTGAGTGAGCCTGTCTTCCCTGGTGCTGATTTCCTTCCTAGCTATGATGTCCCCAAGGGAGTTCACTCAGGCCCGTCCCATCAGTCTTGTCAAATTGCAAGTTTAAGCCAGGCTGACACTACAGAAACAGTAATTGCTATAATATTCACAAGGAGCCGAAGACGGTCATTTCCTGAGGCGCCAGAAAAGCGTAACCCAGTTCTGAGGTTCCAGAAGATGATGGCCGGCACGGCCACGAAGTCCGTCATGCCACGCACACACGCGGCACTGTGGCTCTTCCACGGATGCCTCTGGTCTTCCACATGAAAGCAGCCATGACTCCCAACTATTATTTTAGGTGACATCCCCTTTTTAAGTTTAAGCAGTACTCTTTAAACATTTCTAAACTTTCCCAGTTCCTCCCCAATACCATGTGAAGAATTTGCTTGTCACTGTAAGGTACACACAAAGAGAGACACATCCAGCGAGCACAAAGATAGCAGGAAGTGGTTTTCCCAGCAACAGTAATCATCTGAAAGATCCCACAACATCCTTTCTATTCATACGGCATTTCGTGTTTTGAATAGTGCTGACAGGTGAAGTGGATTTCAGGGTATTTAATACAAAAAAAATATTGCTGGGGATTGGTATGGCACAAAAGCTCAAATATCCATACCATTCACAAGCAGCTGAATTCACTGTTTTTCTATCTATCTAGATTATTTAGGGAGGCACAATGGCTAAAGCAAATACTCACCTGCTCACCGAATGACTAATCCGGAGCGCATTATGGAAACTCGGATTCCCTAGACTTCTTTCAGGCAACTGGGACGCAGCCTTAAATCAAATCCTGCTTTCTCTATGCACGACAGCTTTGTGCAGACTCTGAATGATAAAGAGACATCCTGCCTGCCGGGTCCCTGGGCAGATGTGTCCAGTTTAAAATAAAAATGAGTCAATGCTGTTGACAAAGTCATCCGCCCCCAAGGAACTCTATCTGGTTATTGCCTTAAGTCCATCAGAAGCACTCTCTGATCATTCCCCTGGCTTCTCCCCAGCCCCTAGCCCAAGCAAATTCATCCCTGAAGGTTAAAACACAAACAACACAAAGCAAGACAAAATTCCAGTTCTTTCAGATGGAGATGGGGGGATAGGGCGGGAGGAGTGAAAGAATTGAGAGGAGATAAGGGTGGGGGGAGACATGGAGATGAAGGACAAGAGACAGCTTCCAAGAGAGAGTGCTCTAGAGAATGGAGACAATTACATTTATAAGTCTAACCTGTGAGACATTTAATTCCATAATAAATGAAATGCATGGAAAGCACATGGTACGCAGCCCATGTGAACTCCATTTGGGTTTTATTACCTCCAGTGCCACATTTGTTACCCAGGCCCACATCTGTAAACCTAGTATGTTTACAAATCCACACCAGACCTGAGGCAGGAGGGCGGCAGGAGTCTCACTTTTGGATTTAAAATATTTTTATTTATTTATTTGAGAGAGGGACAGAGAATGGGTGTGCCAAGGTCTCCAGCCACTGCATATGAATTCCAGACGCAGGCGTCACCTTGTGCACCTGGCTTACGTGGGTCCCGGGGAATTGACCTTGGGTTCTTTGGCTTGGCAGGCAAGCGCCTTAGCTGCTAAGCTATCCCTCCGGCCCGCACTTTTGGATTTAGAAATGAGCTGGTGAGGGGCTGGAGATCTGGCTTGGTGGATAAAGCGCTTGCCACACAGTGTGAGAACCTGAGCTTAGATCCCCAGCACCCACATAAATGCCTGGCTGGCATGACGACCTGCTGGCACTTGGGAGGCAGAGACAGAGGATCCTCCAGGACCAGATGAACTAGCGAGCTCTGGGTTGAAGTGAGAGACTTTGTCTCAGTAAATACAGTGGGGAGAGTTGGAAGAAGGCACTTGACCTCAGCGTCTTGCCTCTGCATGTGCCTGCACGCATGTGTCCCTGCACATGGGCAAATGTGCATACACACATGCACACTACACACGTGTACACATGCAAACACAGAAGAAACATGCTCTGGTGACATGGGGTCACGAGAGAAAGTGCTGAGTAGCCACCGGTGGCTGCACACACTGAGTTTTCGTCTTGAGGAGTACATGGGCATCCTCAAGATGACACAAAGAAAGGGGGTACAGGTACCCCAGCGTAGTTATAGGTAGCTCTTAGCATAGCCTGGGTATAGGCCAAGTTTGGTGGCATAGGGGAAAGTTTTAAAAATACAGCAGTCTTACAGATGGGCATTCCATGTACTCATAAAAATACACACACTCACACACACACACACACTCACGCACACAATTTTATTTTTAAGAGCAAATCCTATCAGCATAGTATTAGTTCTATTCCCCAGTACCACAAAAAAACAGATGAACAAAGTAGCACACGCATCTGGAGTGCCCTGACGGTACATAAGGCCCTGGTGTACACTCAGCCTTTCTCTCTCTCTCTATTTCTCTCGGTGTGTTTCTCTCTTTCTCTCTGTCTCAGCTTGCCAATAAATCTGTTTCTTAAAAAGAACTTAAGGATGGCTACCATTCATAGCAGGTGTCCATTCAGAGAGATATAAATGAAAACTACGAAGGTCCACCATCTCACACCCTTAAAATGGGCAAATTTCACAGATCTGACTGTATCAGGCATGGTTAAGAATGAGGACCCTTGCCCACTCCGCGTATTGCTATTGGGAGCATGACTGGTTCTCATGCATCAAGGAGAATTTGACTATCTCTGATGCCATTTAAGAGTCATATACTGAGGCTGGGCTGAAGTACGTGGCACTCACGGGGCTGAGTATGGGTCCCATGTGCCATGCTGGGCATGGTGGTACATGCCGCCACCCCCTGGCCGGGGAGAAGGTGACAGGGAACCCCCGGAGCTCACTGGCTAACTAGCCCAGCCAAATTGATGAGCTCTAGGTTCAGCGGGAAACCCTGGAATATGGTGGGGAGCAACCGAGGGAACCCCGCCTCTTATGAAACCTCTTGCCTCCACGTACCGGCACCCACACGTGCGCGTGCCCACGCACACAGGTCTATACCGCACATAGTCACACACTCCAAGGCAAGAACGACATTTTCCTGAAGATTCCCATCCTCTAGGACCCAAAAGCAGTTCCATTCTAGGGTCTGTGCATCTGAGAGATTCTCCAAACTGTACCCCAGGAGAGGTGTGAGAATAAATGGGCTTTGTCTAGAATAGTAAGAGATTAGAGAAATCTAAACACCCGTCCACGGGGAGACGGATAAACACATAGTGGTGCTTTGAATAAGCAATTTGAATGAGTAAACAAGGATTGCATTTATCAAAATAGCTAAATCTCTTAGACATACAGTTGAGCACTCAAAGTATGATGGGCAGATGGATGTGCGTGGCGTGGTGCCAGAGCTACCCTGTTTGTTGTGGATAACATGAGACTGTGTTTTTGTGGAGAATATGTATATATATATAAAATACAGTTTCTTGTGGTTTTAAAAGATGACCTGCTTTATTAGCAGGTTAAGAACAGAGGGGAAGGGGACCATGGCTAGAGCCTGGCCAATTGCCCTTAAACGTGTGAACACTATGAATGCATAAAGATTGAGAGTCCCATGAAAACTTTCACTGTAATGAACACGGCATGATTTTAATGTAGAACTCTATGAAATAAATAAAGGAGGTTGTTTAAAGGAGACAATGTTAACTTACAATCACATAATTAAATACTCGCGTTTGATAACAGCTGGGCCAAGAGAGGTCTTCAGCCCAGTAACCTTTCACCCAAAGCTTATCTCCAAGTGCTTCCTTCCCTCATCCTCTCAACAAGGCTTCTCTGGGAAGCGAACCCGTGGATAACGAGAACATAATTAATAAGGAGCTGATGTCCATCCCTGTGGCAGACTCAGGCGAGGAGAGGGTCAGCAAGTGGTGACATGTGATGTCTCAGCTGCCTGCTCTGCCATACTTTCTTCACCATGCTGAGATTTCCCCTTAAAACTGTAAACAGAAATCAGCATGCTTCCCTCCCACAAACTATTTCTGGTTGAGTGTTTTGTCCCAGAAATGGGAAGATGGCTGCTATGAGGGTCAAAGGTCACAGGAAGAGTTGGGGAGGAGGCTGGCGTCTTATTATCCATGCGAGTAACAAAAGATGGCTCCTCATGAAAACGAAGACAGTAAGATTACCCTGAACTCTGAAAACATTCGACTGAGTACAAAACCATGTCCTGTTCACATCACAACAAACATTGATATAAAGAGATACAGAGATGAGATACACCCAAAT
Source organism: Jaculus jaculus (assembly GCF_020740685.1). Lineage (NCBI taxonomy): Eukaryota > Metazoa > Chordata > Mammalia > Rodentia > Dipodidae > Jaculus > Jaculus jaculus. The sequence goes on from NC_059109.1 coordinate 131,768,692, forward strand.
CCTGCCCTTAAAAACGCATCCAATCAGTGGGGGAGCTGGAGAAATGGCTTAGCAGTCAAGGCGTTTGCCTGAGAAGCCTAAGGACCCAGGTTCAATTCTCCAGGTCCCACTTAAGCCAGATGCACATGATGGCATGAGCATCTGGAGTTCGTTTGCAGTGGCTACAGGCCCTGGCGCACCCATTCTCAATCTCTCTTCCCGCCTATCTCTTTGTCTCTAGCAAATAAATAAACAAATCTTTAAAAAATATATACAAGTGGGGCAGGGGAGATTTCTTAGTGGTTAGGGCACTTGCCTGCAAAGCCTAAGGACCGAGGCTCAATTCCTCAGGACTCACGTAAGCCAGATGCACAAGGTGGCACATGCATCTGGAGTTCATTTGCAGTGGCTGGAGGCCACGTACACATGCCAAACAAATGGAAGGGAACTGACCTGAGATTGAAGATTTGAAAGCACCGGTGGAAAGGTTGCTTAGCCAAGCAGAAAATGCAACTCATTCTTGTATGGTCTTTTTTAGTCGCTGTGAGATGAGCATTTTGTGAATCCCATGTACTGGGGATGCAAGGGCTGGTGAAGTCAGACATTCTCCAGTCCTTTCACAGCCCGTGGTGAACTGGACAGTTCAAGCATGAATCTGGACTCCTTAATCCAGAACACATACATGGAAGTTAGAAGCCAGTAAGAAATCTGTAAACTTGGATAAAAATAAAACAAAGAAATACAAAACAACAAAAAAGTTTTTACTTTGAGAAGCCCTGAGCTAATGTTCAGTATTTCCTTCCTTCTTTAATTTCAGCAATAAATCCGGTAGAATTACCAATGTCCATGACTGTGTGCACGTATTCTTCCATATTATTATATAACATATAACAGATTATTAAATAATACTGTGTACATAATACATACATATTCCATATTATTATATAACATAATTGTTAAAAATCATTTGGACTCACCACCACTTCAACAATGCAGTAGTTATTAGACTTTCCACTAGACCTTCTTAACCTACCTTGTGATAAAGAAGTGTTCATGTTACTATGCTACATTCCTTTTAGCTTTCTACATTTATTGTGATCACATGAGGGCTTCCCTTTGTTTTGTTGATATGGTTGATTATATCAATGGATATTCAAATGCTCAACCAATCCTGCCATCATGAGGTAAGTCCTACTTGGTCATGAAGTATTGTCCAAATTTTTTTAATTAATTAATTTATTTACCAGAGAGAGAGAGAAAATAGGCACACCAGGCCCTCCAGACACTGCAAACAAATTCCAGATACATATGCTGCCCCTTGTACATCTTGCTTATGTGAGCGCTGGGGAATCAAACCTGGGTCCTTAGGCTTTGCAGGAAAGTGCCTTAACTGCTAAGTCATGTCTCCAGTCACCGCAGCCACATTTTTGATAACTAATTATATTGTGATTCAAATTTCTTTGCAACCCTATGCATTTGCTACCGTGCGGTTGACATTATTCTGGATACCCTAGACTGCCATCGGGACCCAAGAAATTATCAAGAACCCTTTCATTGAGTAAAGAAGCCAAGCTCATGAACATGGCCATGGTGACGCCGACCGAGAGGCAGACCATGAGAACACGGTGAGGGAGGAGAGCAAAAGTCTCCCGGGAAAGCCAGCTCTGCTATGGAGGAGGTAGAACTTGTAACCATGAAAGAGAGTATGGAAGCAAACAAGTGAAGACCTATCTTGAGCTTGACAGGCCTCAGGAAGCCAGGGTTGTGGGCACCGGGCACATGAAGGGCAGACAGGTGTGAGAGGAGGGTGGGGGAGTGGGCAGTGGTTTCACAGACTGAATCAGAGAGCAGACTCACGGGGTACGGAGGAAGGAAACGAGATGGGGTATTTGGGGACCATGTGAAGTTGTGTCTGGCTAAAGGCCAGTCCTATGTCCGAGGCAGGGAAGGCAAGACTGAACAGGCCTATTGGGCCCAGAGAATGGCAGGTCACAAGTAGTCTGTGACAGCTAGCATGCACCTGGTTCTGACGGGCACAGGTTCCTAATAGCCCTGTCCTTAGATAGACCCCAAGTGAGCTGGTGTCTCAGACAAGGTTCTCCAGCGCAACTTGTGTGCAGCTTGTCCTGTACATCTGGGGTTCCATACCCTCAGACTCAACCACCCATGACTTGAAAGTACACTGGGGAAAAAGTCTAGTTACATATAATTTGCATTGTGTCGGGGTTTACAAGTCGGGCAAAGGTGACTGATACTGTATGAGAGGGTGTAAATGTAAGTTGTATTTAAATTCTAGGCCATTTTATATATAGGACTTGAGCATCTAACGGATTTTGGTATCCAAGGGAGGTCCTGGATGTAGGCGTGGTAGCCCACACCTCTAATCCCAGCCCTCGGGAGGCAGAGGTAGGAGGATCACCATGAGTTTGCAGCCACCCTGAGACTACACAGTGATTTCCAGGTCAGCCTGAGCTAGAGTGAGACCCTACCTTGGAAAACCAAACACAATAACAAAAACAAAATTTAAAAAATTATTTATTTTGAGAGAGAGAGAGAAGGGAAGAATGGGTGCACCAGGGACTCTATTCACTGCAAACAAACTCCAGATGCATGAGCCATCTAGTACACCTGGCTTACATAGGTACTGGGGAATCGAACCTGGGTTCTTAGGCTTCACAGCAAATGCCTTAACCACTAAGCCATCTCGCCAGCCCAGTGTGTACACATTTATATATCTATATAAATATGCAAACACTGACTCTGTTCAAGGTTCCCATTACATGTGGAAGTTAAGTTCCCCACAAACCCATGTGTTTAGAATGTTTGGTCCCCAGCTGGTGGCATTTTGGGAGTCTTGCAAGCTTAGGGGTGTTACAGCCTGCTCCCCTTTGCTAGATAGCATCCAGTTCACTCTCCTGCTGCTGTTTCCGCCTGCTGTGGCAGAGGTGATGTCTGCGCTGCCATCACACAGCTTCCTTTCCAGACTGTAAGCCTGCTTACGTCACCTGCTTCTGGTTGGAGTCCTATGTGCAGGCAACGTGAGGGTAACTACGATGCCACCTGTGCCTTCATTCAGTCTGGTACCTTCAAGACATCAACCACCAGTACAGTTTGAAAGAAAGAAATCCTCATGTACTTGTGGCCTATTTCTCTTCAGCACCTCAATACTTCCTTCTTTTTAAAAAATATATTATATTTGTTTATTTATTTGAGAGAGATAGAGGAAGAGAGAGAGAGAGAAATAAAAAAGGAAGAGAATGGGCTTGTCAGAGCCTTCTGCCATTGCAAACAAACTCCAGATGCATGCGCCCCCTAGTGCATCTGGCTTATGTGGGTCCTGAAGAATTGAACTGGGATCCTTTGGCTTTGCAGGCAAGCACCTTAAGTGCTAAGCCATCTCTCCAGCCCTCAATACTTCCTCCTATTAAGATATAGATGGATTGAATCTGAGAAAATGGAAGCATTGCCGTTTCAGTGGGGAATTCTTAGTTGCAAGTAACAGAATATATGATTTATACTTACTTCAAAAATGGCTTTTATTTTTTTTTTAATTCTTCCTTTACAAGAACTCTGGAGATGGTCAGCTGCTGGGTTGGGCTAGAGTGGGTGATGGGCAACTCTGGCCCATGGGTTAGTGCTCGCTGCACGCCATTTCTGATCTGGCTTGGACATTAGCAAAGGTTGCTAGAGAGACAGTGTCTGCAGCAAGTGTGGCCCACGGAGGTTAACTATTTAACTACGAAGCCCTTCGCAAGACAAGTTTGCTGAGCCCTGGCTCGCGGTGTCCATCATGTTATCAGAGGTCAGCCTCTGCCTTCACAAGCTTCTCATCAGTATCTTCCTGATGGGAGGTCACCCCACTTCCACAAAGCATGCTTGACTGAGGAGATGCAGTTCTCCCTCGCTGCTCTCTCACTTGACAGAAAGAGGACCCTAGACCTTAGGTTTCCTTTGGCTGGGACACAGTCACAGGGAGGTTGGGAATGGGTGTGGGTGTGGCTAAAATCTTCCTCCTCTCTTGTGGAAGGTTTTTGCTGTGGTGGGCTCAGATTGGCTGGAGAACTAACATGTGCTCTCACTGAAAGCCATCCAATCCCAGGGGCTATGACTCATATCACTTAAAAAAATATGTATTTATTTGAGAAAGACACACACACAGAGGAAGAGGGAGAGAGAGGGAGAGTATGGGCATACCTAGACTTCCTGCTGCTGCAAAAAGAGCCCTAGACATATGCTCTACTTTGCGCATCTGGGTTTACTTGAGTGTTGGGGAATTGAACTCAGGGCCTTCAGACTTTGCAAGCAAGCATTTTAACCATTGAGCCCCAGTCCCTCACATCACCTTTCAGGTGTAAAGATAGGGATACACACACACACACACACACACACACACACACACACACACACACACCTTCTAGCTGGAGGCTGGTCATTGATACCAGCCTTCCTCTACTCTGTGGAATGCAAAGCATAGCCCTTCTATAAGGTAACTGCTGAATAGTGTTTAGATCTAAGCTCCTGGGCCAGTTTCATATCATGATTTCTGCAGTGGTTACCAAGGGAAGAACATGTGGAAAAATTAGTTACTCTGTATATCTAAAATTCTGCTCACACTACCATGCAGATTCTAGTTTTCCTTCCTTTTTAAAAAATGTTTTTATAAATTAGTTTTTTAATCTATTTTATTTATTTGAAACAGAAAGAGAGAGAGAGTGAGAATGAGTGTGCCAGGGGCCTCCAGCCATTGCAAACAAACACCAGACACATGCGCCATCTTGTGCATTGGGCTAATGTGGGACCTGGAAAATCGAACTTGGGTCCTTAGGCTTTGCAGGCAAGCGCCTTAACTGCTAAGACATCTCTCCAGCCCAGATTCAAGTTTTAATACTCATTAATAATAAGGAAACTGAGCCAGGCGTGGTGGCGCACGCCTTTAATCCCAGCACTCGGGAGGCAGAGGTAGGAGGATCACTGTGAGTTCGAGGCCACCCTGAGACTACATAGTTAGTTCCAGGTCAGCCTGGATTAGAGTGAGACCCCACCTCGAAAAAAAAAAAAAAAAGAAACTGTATAATATTGCCAAAGGAGGGCAGATGTGAGGAGCCTTTACACCATCACGCATCTAACAAGACCAAAGGAAGATGCACGATGCATCTACGCCTCTGTGTGTGTGCACGCGCTGTATCTTGTATGTTTGTGCACGCACACACAGCAGTGACGCTCAGCAGGGATGAGGGCTTCCTAAGGCAGTGGTGTGTTGAGATGTTCACTGATCATATCAGAGACTCCCATTCTCTGCAGGAATCTTGCTCTCCCATCCACCATCTGCCTCTGGTCAGCAGCCTCCAGCTCTCCTGGATTCATATGGCCCTGTGTCAGATAGACCCTCTCTGGCCCAGAAGGCTCGGGACCAGGAAGATGGAAATGCCATTTCTTCCTGGAACCTTCTATTCATTATCATCAGGGTTAAAGAAAGTTAAAATTCGTGTAACAGTGATTTTAAGTAAGAGATGTTTGAAAAACAAGAGAGCACTTTGGCTCTTGCCTTTCTCCTCAGAGCGCAAGGGGCTGATTAGAAGTGGGCAAAGATCATGTTTGATCAGAAATACTCGTGTTTGGGAAAAAGAGAAAACTCTAATAATTCAGAAAGGGCTTAATTGGATTGAAAAAAAAATCACCCCAATTCTTCTTCCTTATTTGGGACAGCGCAAATGTGCCATCCTGGACTCACAGTGGTTTAGGAGGTGGGCCATAGAGATGTAGGGATCAAGGAACCACATTTCCAGTGGAAAGTTGTCTTTCATTTGATTTTAGGGCCTTTCCTTGAAGTTTTCCCAGTAGGATTCTATGAGAAGCTCTTACCCATCCTGGTCTTTTGGCTGACGTTGCTCCATAATGCCTCTGCTACTTGAGCAGTATGCTTGTTTATAGAAGACGATTCAGAGGTGGTTCCTAATGGGCTGTGCCAGCATAAAAGCCCCATCATCCAGAGGCTGGCTGGGGTCTGTCCATTTCCCATTGCACCCCCTCTTGGCTCTACTACACCCCCTCCTGGATGTATTGGGATTAGTGCCAGAAATGAGAATGCTCTGTGGAACACAGCCTCGGGAAACCGGCGTGTCTTCACTGTGGACCAAGGATGGAGAAGAGTTCCTTGGACTCATGGTTTATCCCAATAAGAGGAGCCGTGGAGTTTACCCGAAGATGAACGATGCTGGAAGTTGGTACAAAGAATGAGGTGGTGGATCCCTAGAAAACTCGGACATGTACTTCCCCTGGTAGTGACTCTGAGAGTCCCCATGTCCCACAGTTAACTAGAGAGGTGCCCTTGGTCTTCATGTGCCCCTAAGTGGAAAGATGAAAACAGCTGAGTCAGGGGAAAGATGCACTCAGTTCAATTTCATACGGCCGCTATTTGCTGTCATGTAAATTACCTAATTTTTGAGTTGTGAAAATTTCTGTTTAATAATTAAAATGGGGACCTATTTATCCACTGGCTGGGACAGGCTGATAAATGAGTGTTTAGTGATTACAATGTCATTGCAGGCAGCACACTCTTGCACACCAGCCAAAAAGTCACTGCTGGGGCAGGGGAGATGTGTCGGTGGATAAAGCCATTGTCGCACAAGCTTGAGTACAGGAGTTCAGTTCCCCAGAATACATGGTTTCTTTATTGTTTTTGTTTGTTTTTATTCATTTATTTGAGAGCAACAGAGAGAGAGAGAGAGAGAGAGAGAGAGAGAGAGAGAATGGGCGTGCCAGGGCCTTCAGCCACTGCAAACGAACTCTAGACACACACGCCCCCTTGTGCATCTGACTAATGTGGGTCCTGGGAAATGGAGCCTCGAACCGGGGTCCTTAGGCTTCACAGGCAAGCGCTTAACCACTAAGCCATCTCTCTAGTCCCAGAATACATGTTTTAAAAAAAATGATGCTATAGCCAGTATCTATAATCCTAAGAGGCTATATGGAATCCCAGTTTGCCAACAACAAGATGGGAGGTGCAGACAGGGCACTCTCCAAGGGTGCTTGAAGATCAGCTTGTCTAGCCAAAGCAGCAGTGAATGATGAAACTTTGGCCTGAAGCAAGATGAAAGGTGAGGGCTGGAGAGACAGCTTAGTGGTTGAGGTGCTTGCCTGCAAAGCCTATGGACTCAGGTTCAATTCCCCAGGACCTACGTAAGCCAGATGCACAAGGTGGTGCATGCACCTGGAGTTCGTTTTCAGGGGCTGGAGGCCCTGGTGTGCCTATTCTCTCTACCCTTTCCCTGCTCTCTTTCTGCCTCTAATAAAAATAAAATTAAAAAAAAAAAAAGATGAAAGGTGAAGGCTGACATTAAGGTTTTCCTCTGAGCTCCACACATGCACGGTGACACATGCACACTCACGGTCTTTGTACATGTGTATACACACACACACGCACATACACATGCACATAAGTTACTGCTATTGTCATCTGAATGTGAGGCTGGTGGTCAGTGGCAGCAGGGGTCACTTTGGCAGACAGCTTCCCCGAGGAAGGGAGGCATCTACTGCAGAGAATGAGACGCAGCCCACAGCAGGCCGTGCTTAGCACCCGTGTTTTGTGGGGTGCGTTCACTGATCCCCGTGACATCTGTGGAAGGTCTGTTTGATCACCTGCTGGATCTTTGGAATGATCTGTAAATAATAGATGAGCCGTTTGCCTTGTCCTAGGTAGCTTATGCTCTGCCGTTTCTTAAGAAAGAGCTATGGTGACGTTAACTCCTCACCCATCCATTCAGCACACTTTCCCCTGACTTGCCTAAAACATACCAGTATTTTTTTTTTTTTTGCTATATTGTTGTCCAAAGCGAAGACTTTAAAATGTCACCTTAATATCTAAGATTTCTCAGTTAAGTGTGAGAGGGGCTTGGCTGTAAGTGCTGCTGGACAGTTACCTAAATAATTCAGGAAGATCTTATGGCTCCATAAAATGAACCGCTGTGTCTCTGGCATCTCCATCTCCTTCCATGGGTCATCAGGAGGGAATAAAGCAAGACCCTATTGGATGGCAAGCTATACAAATCTGCTAGATGTGGCTTAAGCAAAACAAAGGGGATTTATTTTTAAAATATTGGATGCTTCAGTGGCTGTATAACACTAAAGCAGCCGTGTCTGAGAAAAAGTCTGGAGTTGGGAATAAAAGGCCAGTGAGATGTCTGTCCTTCCTCTCATTGCTGAGCCTCCCAGCAGGTCTGTGAGAAAGCGCTCTACTCACTCTGGGCTTCGTATACCTATGATGTGCTCTGGGTCAGTATCATTCATTCTCTTAACAATTTTTTATCTGTTTATTTATCTAAGAGAGAGAGAGAATGGGTGCACCAGGGACTCTAGTCACTGCAAATGAACTCCAGGTATATGCACCATCTTGTGCATCTGGCTTTATGTAGGTACTAGTGAATTGAATCCTGGTCTTCAGGTTTTGCAGGCAAGTGTCTTGACTGCTGAGCCATCTCTCCAGGCCTGTATCATTCATTCTTAACAGTTAGAGAAAGGTGGGAGATTTTGCTCCAACAAATCACAACTAGGTTCTCAATTTTTTTATGGACTAAACCCGAGAAGCAGACAAATGTAGCTTCATTTTTTTTTCAATTTGTGAATAGCTAGCATTTCACCTTTCAGATCCCCCCCCCCAAACCTCTTGCCTGAAAGTTATGAAAGGTTGGGCTATCATCATCTGACACAAGGCTTGGCACACTTTATCTCAAGAGACAGATGAGAAATTGCTCAGGCAATGAAGGCCACATGTTCTCTGTCACAAATAATCTATCTGCACAAATGTAGCCATAGATAATATATAAATGAATTAGCATTGGTCCATTCCAATAACCTTTATAGACTGAAGAAGGGATTTCATATAATGTTCACATGTCAGGAAATATTCTTTTTATATTTTTCCATCTACTTAAAACTATAAAAGAAAGTTCCGGTTTGTGCAAACTCCTGTGATGGGTTAGAATTGTCTCTAGGGCCAGAGTCTGCCTACCTCTCAGAATTCAGGTGACAGAGATGTGACCAAGAAGGAGTCAAGGCAGTGTGCAGTCTGAGAACCATCCACCAGGCTTGGGACCAGTGTTTTGACAAGATGATTCTGCTGTTATTTTTTCACATGAGTTTTCAAAGAGGGCATGATGCTCTCTGCAGTCCTTCATGTACTTACCAGAACATTTGTGTATATGGTTTGAGTTCATGCATATATGCATGCTTACATGTGTGTATATGTGTGTGCACATGTGTGTGGGGACCAGAGGACAGCCTCAGATGTCATCCTTAGGAGCACTGTCCGCTTCCTTTGAGACAGGGTCTCCTTTTGGCCTGGAGTTCACAAGTTAGGCTAGGCCAGCAAGCCAGCAAACTTCACAGACACTTTTGTCCCTGTCTCCCCAGTGCTGGGATTACTGGCATGCATTTCATGTGGGCTCTGGGGCTTGAACTCAGGTACCCATCCTTGCAAGGCAAGAACTTTATCATCTGAACCACACACCAGCTCCTACCAGGACATTCTTATGCTGGCTTCCTAACATGCTTAGAAGCTTCCTTCGCTTCCACCCACTATCCCAGATCTCTTTCAGTTGCCAAAAGGTATGCATTTATTGTCCAGGTTACATAATTCACTCAGAAAATGGGCCTCTGCTGTTGTGAGTTGTGACTACCACTTTCTTCTTGGCCTTCTGTGTTTGATATTCATCCATGGGCATGGTGCCCATAGTCCAATCTCTTACTTCCCTGTTGCAACCCACTTCTGAGAGACCATCTTCATTGAGAGTCTCAAGTGTGCTTCAAGGCCTCGCAGTCCGATTAGAAGGGTAGCTCTAACTGAGTATCATTTAAAATGAGCTTGAGACTCCCTCTTGATTCGCTTTGGAGGCTCAGGCACCCAGCACAAAAATTTCATAACCACCATAGCATAGACCTTGGACTAACAGAGCCATTTCTCAAGTCTGAGTGGGGTTTTCCACCTGCCGTGGGTATGACATTTTTCTGTTAACATTTATACTTAAAAAGTCTCTCACAATGTATATAGACATAGCGCTTACTCCTGTGGAAAAAAAAAATCAACCATCAGAGAAATTCTTAAGGACAAAAATGTTATAAATTCTAAATAGCACAGTTATACTGAGCCTGGTGACATATGCCTGGTACCCCAACATTCAGGAGGCAGTGGCAGGATGATCACAAGTTTGAGGTCAGCCTGAGCTACCATGGCAGAACTGTTTTGAAAAGTTTAAAGAAATCGATAATAATAATATAGGCATTAATAATAATAATAATAGCATAGGTATAAATAAACTTCACATCAACTTCATTAATTGCCAATTTAAAAATATTTTATTTTTCTTTATTTATTTGAGAGAGAGAGAGAATGAGCATGCCAGGTCCTCTAGCCACTGCAAAAGAACTCCAGATGCATGCACCCCCTTGTGCATCTGGCTTACTTTCTCCTGGAGAATCGAACCTGGATCCTTTGGCTTTGCAGGCAAGTGCATTAACCACTAAGCCATGTCTCCAGCCCAACTGCCAATTTTCAATCATTCAAATACTGGCAGTTTCATCTGAATCAATATAATTTAAAGTAAATTACATGTAACTCATTGGCATCTGATACAGTCATTTCATTCACTGTAGATTGTTGCGTTCTGTTTTCCAACCTCAAGACCATGCAACCAGGCTGCTGAGCATGCTCAAGATTTTGTGTCCTAAAGTGGAGAGGAAGGAAGAGAATCATAGAGACAGGGAGGAACAAGAACAAAGAATGAATGTCCCTGTGTCTAGAGAAGGGACTTTGACTAGCTCCTCCTCCGTCCAGTCAGTGTGATGTGGGTGGGGGGACTCAGGTCAGTGCACAAAGGGGATGTAGTAGTTACTGACCCGTTGTTGTGACCACAGGCTGACCAGAAGCAATCTAAGAAGGGTTTATTTTGGCTGGTATTTCCAAGTTCCAGTCCATTATGATGGGGAAGGCGTGTCATGGGAGCATGGAGCAGAACTGGTCACCTGACACCCCCAAACAAGAAGCAGAGGGCTGAATACTGGTGATCAGCTCACCTTCTCCATTTTATTCAGCCCAGGACCCTCGCTCACAGCATGACTCCACCCATAGCCAGAGTGCTTCCTTCCACCTCAAATCACCTAATCTGGAAAATACCTCACAGACATGCCTAGAGGTTTGTTTCCATGGTGATTCTAAGTCCTGTCCATTGACAACTGAGATTCACCATCACCAGGGTTTTGAAGAGCCCATGCTTGTGGCTGTGGGGAGGGTGAAAGCAAGAAGACAGTACAAGGTGACAGAGACAATAGTTATGGTTCATGGCTGTGGTTCTGGGAGCTGCCAATTTACTGTCATAGTATTATGTGCACATATGAGCCCCGCATAAAAGTGTAACCCTCAAAGCATTTAGTATCAGGCACTAGTCAATCAGAACAGACCCAGGTTACAATAAGATGGCAAGGGGTCTTGGAATAAACGTGAAGACACTGTTCCTTCTAGAAATAGCTCTCTTATGGATTCATGTAATGAGCAGGGGCTCTTAGAATGAGAAGGACCTGGGGCTGGGAGATAGCTTGGTGGATAAAGCTTTTGCCATAAAAGCCTGAGGACCCAAGTTCAGAACCACAGCACCCACATTCAAAGCCTGATGGATGCTACAGCAGGCATCTGTAATCTCTGCCACACTTACAGGCAAGAAGGGAGGAGGGGATGGAGAGATGGCTTAGTGGTTAAGCGCTTGCCTGTGAAGCCTAAGGACCCTAGTTCGAGGCTCGATTCCCCAGGACCCAAATTAGCCAGATGCACAAGGGGCACACCCTTCTGGAGTTCACTTGCAGCGTCTGGAAGCCCTGGCGCGCCCATTCTCTCTCTCTCTCTGTCTGTCTCTCTCAAATAAATAAACAAACAAACAAACAAAAAAGGGAGGAGGAGATAAGAGATTCAGCCAGAGAGGTTCAGGAAAGGGCTAGCCCATGGGAAACAAAGGAAAACAATGTAGGGACTCCGCCTCAAAGGAGGGGAAGGCAGGGACACATGTACCAAGGCACTGGGAAGTAGGATGGGTGACCTCTGATTGTTAATGTGGCAGAATTTAGAATGTTCATGGAGACATATCTCTTGACATGCCCGCTAAGAGAGTTGTCTTGATTACGCTAGTTGAGGAGGAACACCCCTCTAACTGTGAGGAGAATTGTTCCATGTGCTAGAGGTCTTAAACTATAGGAAAACAGGAAGTAAGCTGAGCACCATTATTCATAGCTCTCTGTCTTCTGACTGGGACCAGCTGCTGCATGCTCTTCCGGCCAAGTGTTCCATTGACGGACTCTACACCCTCAAACCATGAACCAGCACAAACCCTTTCTTCCTTAAGTCGCTTCTTGTAGTGAATTTTAGGTAGGCATGACTTTGCAAATTGCTGCCCTATTTTTTTGATACCTGTTTCCTGCACCTCTGGAAGAGTTTTGTCAATTTCTGGAAAGAAGAAATCACAAGGAAGGGACAGGGTCCGAACATTACCCTACGAACCAGCTTTCAGGAGTTTCCAGCTATACTTGGTATCTCTAATGAAGGTAGAAAACTTCAGTGTCAGAGGTTTAGAACTTTCGCTTCAGCAAAGACAAACCACGACCCCAAGAAGTGGAGGGAGTCTGACATTCCTTCTCTCCTGGTTTGAACATGGAATGTTCCCCACAGGCTCTTGTGTTTGGATACGTGGTCTCTGGCTGGCGATGTTTCCTTGGGAGATTATGAAACCTATAAGAGGTGTGTCTGACCAGTTGGGGTGACTTGCTGGGGGTGACCAGTCTTGGTTCTGGTCAAGTTCTCATTGTGTGTCCTGATCAACCAATTGTAAACATGTCTATACCCTCATGGAGACACACACAGATGGAGCTCTGCCTTTCTCACTATGGTGGACTGATTGTCCCTGAAACTGTGTGCCAGAGCAAATCCTTCTACGAGGAATTCTGTAAACGTAACTAACAAATCACCCATGTTCCATGGCGATATTCCCTCCCCATGGTAAGTGATACTGCCTAAGTCCATGTACCCTTAAAGCAATGGAGAGAATGACCAACACATGCCTAGCACATAATATGGGATCAATGAACAATTGGATCCTGGGATTATATTTTCCTGTTCCATAACTCAAACTTTCCCCAGTATTGCATGTCTTTAGTGGTGAGTCAGTTCCATCACTCTTGGCTAATAGAAGACAGAATGCATCCTCTGCTGTTTGAAGCATGTCCCACCACGGCTGGTGAGCTATGCCTCCCACAGGGAGGAAGATCATGGTATGACATGAACTTGTGGGACAAAAGAAGAAGGCAGAAACTACTGATTCAGCTAATCTAACAGACCCATGTGCGGTATCACACCAGAGCATATTGAGACGTTCTACCTTTGTGCCTTCCTATTATGCCTATGATCAATATTTATTAAGTCAAATGGCATGTGAGGAACTGGAAGTGTTGAGCTTGGAGAAGAGCTGCTTGAGAAGATGCGATGAAGGGCATTAGGTGTGTGAGTGACATGCAGCATCTGCTTTCAAACAACTGAAGAGTCACAATAAGGAGTTAGTTTCCAACTGAGCTAAAATTCTCCAGGACTTCCCATTGCCTAAATAAAACCCCAAATTTACCAAGGTGATAAAGTTCTCTGTGTATGGTTCTCGAAAATGTGGGATTAGGGCTTGGGAGATGGCTCAGTGGTTTGTGTGTGTGTGTGTGTGTGTGTGTGTGTGTGTGTGTGTTTCTTCTTTTTTTTTTTCTTAAAGATTTGTTTGTTTCTTTTTGCTCTGAAAGTCTCCAACCAGACTTCCAGTCCCCAGAACCCATCTAAAACTGGAACAAAGTGGTGCATGAGTCTATAATTCTCAAAATGCCTATGACAATGGGATGCTGTGGTGGTTTGATTCAGGAGTCTTCCATAAACTTAGATGTTCTAAATGCTAGTTTCCCAGCTGATGAAGATTTGGGAATTAACACTTCCTGGAGACAGTGTACTATTGGGGCCAGTCTTATGGGTATTATAGTCAGTTTCCCCTTGCCAGTGTTTGGCACACTCTCCTGTTGCTATTGTCTACCTTATGTTGGCCAGAGGGTGATTTTTGCCCCCTGTTCATGCCATTGTTTTCCCTTGCCATCATGGAGCTTCCCCTCGAGTCTGTAAGCAAAAATGAACATTTTTTTCCCCACAAGCTGCTCTTGGTCAGGTGATTTCTGACAGCAATGAGAACCTGACTGTAACAGTAATGTCAGTACCAAGGAGTGGTCTCCATTGCTGCTAGATACCTGACTGTGTGGCTTTGGCCTTTTGGAGCTGATTTTTTTTTTAAGAGAAATGTGGAAATATCTGGTCTAAGAGATGTCTTGAAGTTCTATAGGTATACTTTGATGGACTATTCTGGTCAGAGGTGAAAGATCTGAATGCAGTAAGAACTATGGACTGTGAGGTTTGGCTTATCTGAACTAGAAGCAGTTTGTGTGAGAGGCTTGCTGTTATACCCATATCCTGAGAACTTGTGCAGAGCTGCAGTGCTTAGAAACTGACTGGTGTATGCAGAGGAATATGGCACAGAAGTGAACAACAGAACAGAAAGAATGTCATCTTTTGAAGGGGTCTGAATGCTGAAGGAGCATCCTGTTTTTCAAGGTCGACTTTATTCCCCCCTGGATTAACAAATTGGCACTGCACCTGTTATTATGGAGTATATGAAATGAAAGAAATTGAGGGTCATCAAATTTGCAACATGGTCTTGTGTTTTGGAAATGGTCATGGGCACTGTGAAGCAGGTTTGCTGGATGCCTGCATGGAGACCTGATGGAGCCATGAGGATGAACTGTGGATTGCAGTGGAGATCCAATGGAGATGCCAAGACCACAAGTTTGGCTTCTAAGGAAAGTTCTTCAGGACTGTGAGTAGTCTAGCTGGTGGGGCGGAATTGGAACTCCAGAAACTTATTGCTGGTTAGAATTATCAGACTTGGAGACTTGTTACTGTCTAAAGTTATTGGGTTGGTAGCTATAGAGTTTGATATTTGCCTTGTTTAAGTCTTGTATTGGCTGAATATTTCTTTTTTATTCCCAATGCCATCTTTTGCAGTATGAATGTTTATTTTGTACCATTATGGTATTTGGGGGAAGATTTTGGTATCATGGCTTAGTTAAAAGATCTTGGACTATGAGGATATTTGAATGTCATTGAGATTGATTAAAAACTATAGGGACTTTTAAAGTTGGACTGAATGCATTGTATTTTACATCATGTATAGATATCAGTTTATGGGGGCCAGGGGAAGAATGTGGTGGTTTGATTCAGGTGTCCCCCCATAAACTTAGGCGTTCTGAATGTTAGGTTCTCAACCAATGGAGATTTAGGAATTAAAGCCTCCTGGAGGAGGTGTATTGTTAGAGGTGGACTTTATGGGTGTTATAGCCAGCTTCCCCATACCAGTGTTTGGCACACTCTCCTGTTCCTATTGTCCACTGTATGTGGGCCAGAGGGTGATGTCCACCCTCTTTTCATGCCATCATTTTCCCCTGCCATCATGGAACTTCCCCCTTGAGTCTGTAAGCCAAAATAAACCTTTTTCCCCCCATAAGCTGCTCTTGGTTGGGTGATTTCTACCAGCAATGTGAACCTGACTGCAACAGGGGTACAGGGGAAGAACGTGGTGGTTTGATTCAGGCGTCTCCCTTAAACTTAGGTGTTCTGAATGCTAGGTTCTCAGCCGATGGAGAATTGGGAATTAACACCTCCTGGAGGCAGTGTATTATTGGGAGCAGTCTTATGGGTATTGTAGCCTGTTTCTCCTTGTCAGTGTTTGGCACAATCTCCTGTTGCTATTGTCCACCTTATGTTGGCCAGGGGGTGATGTCCACCTTCTGCTCATGCCATCATTTTTCCCTGCCATGATGGATGGAGTTTCCCCCTTGAGTCTATAAGCCAAAATAAACCTTTTTTCCCCCATAAGCTGCTTTTGGTTGGGTGATTTCTGCTAGCCATGCAAACCTGACTGCAACAGAAGCAGAGGCTGGAAATCCCCTGAAGTGCATGGGCAAGTTTTCTGGTGTTCCTAGCCTCAAGCAAGAGAGATGGCTTAGCAATTAAGGTGCTTGCCTGCTAAGCCTAAGGACCCAGGTTCGATTCCCAAGAACCCACATAAGCCAGATGCACATGGTAGCACATGTCTTTGGGATTTGTTTGCAATGGCTAGAGGCTCTGCTGCACCTGTTCTGTCTCCCTGTTCTCTCTCCCTCTCTCTAATAAGTAAAAAATAAAATAGTGGGGCTGGAGAGGTGGCTTAGTGGTTAAGGTGCTTGCCCACAAAGCCTAAGGACTCAGGTTCTATTTTCCACGTAAGCCATATGTATGTGGTGGCACATGTGTCTGGAGTTCATTTGCAGTGGCTAGAGGCCCTGGTGCTCCTATTCTCTCTCTTTCTCTCTCCCTCTTTGTCCCTAATAAATAATAAAAATAAAATCTTTAAAAATAAAATGTTACTAAAGAGATTGAGAGAGACTGTGTCTCAAACAAGGTGTAAGGAGACCAACACCCTGAGGTTGTCCTCTGACTCCACTCCTCATGCCCACAGGCACACGCACGCACACACACACAAACACCCACACTTCATAGCATACATACACACAAATTTTAAAAAATATAAGTGACTGTCAGAATAATCTGGGGACCTTTAAAAGTTCATCCGTACCTGCCTCTGCTGCATGCCAGTCTCTGGGAAGGGGTCTGGGCACCCGCACTTGGTTGCACAAGGCAGGCTGGGAAGGCATCTCTCCTGTCACCATGGCCCCCCCTTACTCCTCCAGGCTCCTTTCCTGCCATGTTCCTCTTCGTTCAGACCCTTTGCTCCGCTGATCTCCTTTCTGTGCCTGGAACACTGCAGGCTTATCCTAACTCCCAGGCCATGGCTCTTTCTGACGTCTGTCATTAATGCCCTGGAGTGTTCACCCCATGTTGTTTCAGCTTCCTCAGTGTGGGTATGCTGTGGCACGTCGTTGCCCTTCCAAGCACTGCCCACACCATCTCCCTGGGCCTCTTCAAAAGACACTCTGCCTGTGCCTGTCTCTTTTCCTCCTCTTACAAGGACACAGGATCTATTTGATTCGGACCTACTTGAATGACCCCATTTTACCTTGATTACATCACATAGACCCTAGGTCTATATCACATTCATAAGGACTGGGGAGTTGGAACTTTGACACATGTGAAATGCCCTCCATTCACAGCAGCCCCACACCTCTCTCTGGGCTTGATCACTGGCCCTCTTGACTCAGAGGAAACTATCCTGCTTATCAGAGTACGTGCGTAGCAGTCAGCTCCCGCACTCAACGCAGGCACGAACTTCCGTTCTCTGCAGCGTCCCTGTGTTGACAGCACTCTAAATACTTGCTTGAATGGGTAAAACACGTGAGCTCGAGTCACCAAGCATGAAAACAGGGAGGCGAACTTCACTTTTCACTCTTCATGCAGTAAGTTGCTTTGTTAAGGTAATAAGATCCCCGTTGAGGAGGGAGTTCATGCCAAGTCTTAGCAGTAGGAGAGAGGGCACAGTAAAGAGTTATCAGGTCAGGAATGGATGGATGACCACCCAAGGGTCCTTTGACCCAGAAGTTCTACAAATCTATACCCAAGCAGCGTCTCTGATAATAACCTGTCTCAAAGAAGCAGCTCAAATGGCAGTGACTTCAGGCAGGTGCGAGGTTCCCTTTGCAGACTTTTGACAGGTGAAATATCATGATAACCCTCAAGTCATATTATGCTTGGTTCCCCCTTTATGTCCCCTGAGTCCGTGGTTAGGGAGAGTTTGAGCTCTTTCCATTTTATTTTTTTTTTAATTATTTTATTCTGTTGGCCCATTCCATCAAGGGGAATAAAAAATAAATTAAAAAAAAGATGATGATTTTCAATGCCTGTTTGTGTTCAGCTAATGTCTTCACTAAGCCTGTTACGACGAGGCACTCTATTAAGTTGGCCTTGTCTTTAGCAAGGGAGCATCTTAGCTGAGGAAAGCGCTTGCTGCCAAGGGACCTGGCTGCAACCCGCGCAGTCAGCTCTGATTTGTGTATCAATAGCGTTTGTGTCAGTAGCCAGAGGGTACGGCGACAGGGCCTTCCAGATGCTTTCATTGGTACTTTTGCTGGTGGATTATTTCAAATTAACTTCAGTCTCTTGGAAGGCACTCCACACTAGAATGCTATTTCCCATTTGTAAACAAAATGGTGAATAATTATGGGGGGAGCAAAGACAGCCTGATTTGAAGGAAATGTCACATCTGCGGATCTTAATTTTCGCCCTGCTGTTGCTGGGCTCTGCCTTTGGTGATGTGGGTGACCTCCCAGGTATCATCCTGAATTAGAAGCTGGTGACCGAGCCATGGGTGGCTTCGCAGCCGCTCCGCAGAATAAAGAGGGATTGCTCTGTCATGCTACAGTGTGGAGAAGGCACTGAGAAGCTGGGCACAATGCACAATTCTTGACTGGGTGGGAGTTTGAAAATGGTGACATGTGAAAATATTTGCCTGAGATGCTAAATGTAATAGTTATAGTGCAAACTCCAGCAATACTAAAATCCAAAGGGTTAACAAATTATGATCAGCTCTTGTTTTATTGCCTAAGATAACCATCAGCCATTACCCCAAGAATATCTACTTGGCATGTCCAATGTACAGATATATATGCATGTGTGCATCTGTACACACACATTGCATGTACATGCATGTGTGTGTGTGTGTGTTCTACCATATTGTTTGATTTAAGGGCATGGAACCCAGGCAGGCAAGATTTTTGACTATAGGACCAGTTAGTAAACACTTTCAGCTTTGCAGGCCATGGAGTGTTTGTCCTCCCCTTTGAGGCCACCCAAGTCACCAGTAGACAGTGCACAATGGGTGGCCAGGGCTATGTGCCAACAAACTTATTTGCACAAACAAGGGATGGTCCCCTGGTCATCACTTTCTGACTCCTGAGTTAGGGTCGATGTTACTTCCATGTCGCATCTTTGTTAAAGACGTCATAATATTGCCAGCCTCTTAAGCCCAGTCACTATTGTGAGATATACCAATGTCAGGGTTCCATTGTTATCACAATGCAGTTGTAAGGTTCAGGAGTGACCAAGACCACGGAGACCACTCTGAGGCAAAGATGGAAGCTTTGATTCAGGAAAAACATGAGCTGCCAGGACTGACTCTCAAGAGCGAGCAGAAAACTTTATAGAGCTCTTCAGTTGGGAAAGGTGAGGAAGGGAGAAGGAAAGGAAAGGTTTCTTTCAGGGAGATCTAAGATAGCCAGGGTGTGACACCATAACAGTAACCTGGTGTCCTGAGAGATAAGGGGGCAGGAAACCTGGACCCGGGGGCATTGTTAGATAAGGAAGGGATGATGGCTGGGTGGTTCCTTGAGGAATGTAGGTGACCTATTCCCTGTGTTTCTGTAATCCTCCTGGTGTACTTGGTGACTCTATTTTGTCCTGACCTAACAGCAATGTTGAACATCCTTGTAGCAAATCTTCCATGCTCATTTCCTTCCAACAAATTAATTAAAATATTACTGACTGAAAACGAAGGCTCTCACAAATCACTTACTGATTTCATGTCGCTCATAGTAAGTATTGGTCAAGTGCTTTGTACATCTTGGCATTGTCTCGTTTCTCAGGGTTGCTTGCAAAGCCCCCTTTCAGTGGAATTTGGGGTCCATAAAATTATCCACAACAGTCACCATGATGGAGATGGGACGGCTATACTAATGCAGTGGGTTGAATTTTTATGACCCACATCCCTGCCTGGACTCTCTAGTGTCATCCTGAAGGGAAGAGGTCAAACTAAAAACCTTCATTATTTGTTATTAA
The DNA here is from genome assembly GCF_020740685.1 of Jaculus jaculus. Classification (NCBI taxonomy): domain Eukaryota; kingdom Metazoa; phylum Chordata; class Mammalia; order Rodentia; family Dipodidae; genus Jaculus; species Jaculus jaculus. Next base: position 131,788,547 of record NC_059109.1, read on the forward strand.
AATTAATACACTTCACTGTGGAATCTTTACACATATCATGTACCCCTTCATCCACAGCCCTCTCTTATTTTTCTTCCCCAGCCCTCTTCCTCTCTGTCTTAACTACTTTATTCTAGTCCGTGTCTTCTGTCTATATCTTAATATAAGAGAAAGCGTGTGATATTGGTTTCTTTGCATCTGGCTTATTTTGCTCTACCATGACATTGCTTGCATCTTTCCATGACGCCATGATTTTATTCTGCATGTCTAAATAACAACCCGGTGTGTATATGCCATGTGTCCTTCATTCTTTCATTTACTCCTGGGCACCTAGAATTGTGCACAGTGTCATGATCAACATGAGAGATCTCTGTTATATGCTAACTTTCATTCCTTTGGATATATAACCAGGAGACAATTTGTTTCAGCTTGTGGAGGGGGGCAGGGGCTGCTTGGGGTCGAACCCATGGCCTTGCACATGCTGAGCAACTTCTCCACCACCCAGCCGTAAGCACTGTATTACCTATTTCTTTTTATATCATGTTACATAAATATTTTGAAAAATCGATGAAAACAAAAGTTATGCTCTGAAGGGAATGGCCTACCCTAAACATTCTCTACAATAATTCCAGAGGGTTAACTAAGACCCAGAGTCAGGCATGACCTGTGGGCCACAAGCATCCCAGGAGAGCTGTAAATGTGCCCCAACATATTTGTAGATAACTACATCATGTCATGACGTCAATAGGTTGGACATCCCTGTGACAGTGAAAACCCACAAGGAAACCAAGCAGCATTCACTATGAAAGCCATCTTTCAGGAATTCTCAGACACAAAATTGATTAAGATTGTAAACCTACTTATCATCTTTTCTCTTCTAACATAGTTTAGGATGCTTAGTGTTCTTGCTTAAATTGCCTAATTTTGCATATTCTTAGTTGTCATAACAAAAGCTATAATGCCACAAGTGTAATAAAGGGGTATAAGAAAGGAAAGGAGGGCTGGGGGGATGGCTCAGTGGTCAAAGGCATTTGCTTGCAAAGTCTGCTGGCCTGGGTCCATTTCACCAGTGTTCACATCAAGTCAGATGCAAAAGGCTATACATGCATGCGGGATTCCTCAGCAGCGGCTAGAGGCCCTGGGGTACTCTCTGTCTCACTCTAAACTAAACTAAACTAAACTAAAATAAAATAAAACAAAACAAAACAAAACAAAACAAAAACTTAAAAGAAAAGAAAGGAAAGGAATAAAGGATTGAGGAGGGGATAAATGAAATCAGGAAGAATTTGAAGAAAGATTTAAGGTAAAAGGAAGCAAGAAGGGGGAAAAAGGGAGCCAAAGTGGTTGGTTTTGCTACCATTTCAGAGATTTCAGATCAGGAAACAAACCGCTCCAACTCTCTGAACAGACTCCATACTTCTTCCCAAATGGCAGCACTGGTGCCCTGGAGTGGAACCCTGTCCGCTGGACCACTGCCCCCCTGTCCCAGAGCAGCTGTGGTGGCCAGCATGAGACCCTCACAACACCAAGTCCATTGACACTCCCTTGTAGAAGGAGGGTCGTCAGCGTATCACCTGAGGTTCCTGCCCCTCTGTCTCTCCTGCTCTGACCCCAGGCACAAGTTTTCCGGGCCCATGAGGTGGTCTTGGGTGATGACTGAAGACACAGAAGGCGGAAGGTTCCGTGGGGTGAAGCCGGTGACGCAGCAGGTGAGTCATCGCCCAGGCTGGGAGGGGACACTTTGGTGATGCTGCTGCCTCTGGGTCACCCACACACCTGTAAGTAAGCCCAGGACACTCACTGGTTCTCCAAACCGGACCAAGGTATTGTTTCCTGGGTCTGCCAATGTCTGTCTGGGGTGAATAGATGCTTGTTCGTGTCTCCCTAGGGGAAATCACACACATTTCCTTTCCACCAACCCAGTACAAGAGTTTCCCTGGCTCCATGCCCTCATCAAAAATTAGTTTTCATCATTTTGATAATAGCCATTCTCACAGGTGTGCAATGACATTTCACTGTGGTTCTAACCTGCATTTTCCTATGAATCACAATGTTCAGTATTTTCCCCTGAAACTGTTAGTCAGTTATATCTTTCCTCTAAGAAATATCAATTCAAATTTTATTTTAAAAATATATTTTATTTATTCATTTCAGAGAAAGAAGAAGAGAGAGAATGGGTGTGCCAGGGCCTCCAGCCACTGCAAACAAACTTCATACACATATGTCACCTTGTGCATCTGGCTTACATGGGTCCTGGGGAATCAAACCTGAGTCCTTAAGCTTCTCAGGTAAATGTCTTAACCACTAAGTCATCTCTCCAGCCCTCAATTCAAATTCTTTACCACATTTTAATTAGGTGATTTTTTTGCAATTATATTATTTGATTCCTTTATATATTAGAATATCAGCTCATTATGAGATGCATCTTAGCAATGTCAAGTGTTCAAATCTATGATGACACAGGTCTTTGTTCATTTACATCTTTGTAATCTCTCTCTAGTATTTTACAGTTTTCAGTGCATAGCTCCTGAGCATATTATATTACATCTATTCTTAGAGATTTCATGGGTTTTTATGCCATTGCAAATCATGGTTTTAAATAGTACTTACCAATTTTTTGTTGGTAGTATATAGAAATACAATTGATTTTTGTATATTAACTGTACCATCCATGGCATTTACACATTTGTTTCTAAGTTCTGGTGGCTTTTTTTTTTTTTTTTTTTTTTAGTTTTCTTTATTAGAGAGCAACAGACAGGAGAGAAAGAGGCAGATAGAGAGAGAGAATGGGTGCTCCAGGGCCTCCAGCCACTGCCAATGAACTCCAGATGCATGTGCCACCTTGTACATCTGGCTTAAGTGGGTCCTGGGGGAATAGAAGCCTCAAACAAGGGTCCTCAGGCTTCACAGGCAAGCGTTTAACTGCTAAGCCAGCTCTCCAGCCCTGGTAGTTGTTTTTGCACAGTTCTCACCATCGGTTCTGTTCACGATCACACTATCTACAAATAAAAGTAGTTCTAGGTTTTCCTTTCCAGTCTACATGGCTGTGATTACCTTTTCTTGACTTATTTCTCTGTCTCAGACTTTAGGAAAAAGTTTCTACAGAAGTGGTGAGATCAGACATCACCATTTTATCCTCCTTGTTCTTATGGGGAAAGCATGCAGTACCTCACCACTAAGTATGAGAAGGGGAGGGTGAGGCTGCTCTCAGTGGCTGCTTCGCAGCTGGAGAAAGCTCCTCTGGTCCTGGTCCTGGTCCTGGTCCACTCAGACTTTGTCATGAATGAGTGATGACTGCAGTGAAATACTAGTCTGCATATTTGGTCGATGATGTTTGTGTCTTTCCTTTTTTTTCTTTTAGATAGAGAATTTCATGAATTAATTTTCAAATGAGGAGTCAATCTTGTGTTTTGGGATTATAATTTATTTAATGGTAATGATGTTTACATGCACACATGCGTGCACACACACACACACACACACACACACATACACACACAAACACATAGAAAGTTGATGATAGATAGGAAGATAGTTTAGATGGATCAATAGATGATAAGTACCAGAAATTGACATATAGATGATATATAGGTGGCGAGTTAGATGATGGATCAGAGATAGACAGGTAGATAGATGATAGATAGGTAGATAGATAGATAGATAGATAGATAGATAGATAGATAGATAGACAAGTAGATGATAGATTATAGATTCCACTTGAGAATATTTAAGAATGTTTATGTTAACGACACAGTAATCTGGAGGGTTACTCTTTCAAACTGTGATCACTCTCTTCCCCCTCCTTCTCTCCCTCTCTGTTCTCAGTATCACGATATTGATGTTCTCAAAAACGGAGTTGGCAAATGTTCTCTCCTCTATTTTCTGTGTGCGAGATTAATAGCATTTCTTACCTAAATATTTTACGGAATTTACAAGTGAAATCATCGGAGCCTGGAGTTTTCTTTATGGAGGTTTTTAATTACAAATTCAAGTTCCTTAATGCATTTAGGGTTATTCTGATTTTTCTATTTCTTCTTATGCCACTTTAGGTAATTTGTGTCTTTCAAGAAATTTGTCCACTTACTTTCAGTTGTCAGATTGATTGGCACAAAGTTGTTCATAATATTCACTTATTATGTATGTGATGTCTGGAGGGTCTTTAGGGATTTCTCCTCTTTAAAATCCTGGTACTTGTGATTCATTTCCGCTCTTCATGATAAATCCAGCAAGAGGCTTAATAACTTTACGACACTTTCAAAGAACCAAGGTGGCGCTGAAGTCTCCTCCTGTAGCATTGTTTGGTTGGGTTTGGTTATATAGATTTTCCTCCATGGAATTTGAAGCTACATTTGGTGTGGACATATTTCGGATGTTTAAACCTTCTTAGCAAGCAAAGTATTTCATTATTATAAAAGGTGCTACTTTATCTTTGCACTGAGGCTAGCTGATGCACTCCAGGGCCATTGTTTTGTTGTTGTTGTTATTGTTTGTTTGCTTGCTTCTTTTGCTTGTAATCTGTTCACATGGTAGATCCATTATTTTGACTTGTCTGACTTTATATGTTAAGGACACTTTAGGCAAACAGTCCACTTACACTTTTTGTTTCTAATGTGTCACTGGGTGTTTTGACATTTGTAGTTACTGAAATTGATATGCCAGGTTTATGGCTATTATTGCCTGGCTCTGCATTTGCCTGCCCTCCCCAACTTTTCCTCCTGCCCTATCCGCCCCCCCCCCTTCCTGCATGTTTAGATATTGTGCTTTGAACTATTTCTTCAACTTCCTATTGGTTTCTTGTCCTTCCCTGCTGGTTTGGCATTTCCCTGGTACACTGCATTACCTTCTCCTTGCTGGAACAAAGCACCTTGCGCGAGCTGTGTGGTTTTGGAGGATGTTGTATGTACATTCTCGCTGCTGGAACGAAACACATGACCCAGAAGCAGCTAGTAGGGGGAAGGATTTATTTATGTTGGCTTACAGGCTCGGGGGGAAGGTCCATGATGGCAGGGGAAAGCATGGCATGAGCAGAGGGTGGACATCTCCTCCACCACAGCGGGCGGAAACAGCAGCAGGAGAGTGAGCCACACTTTAGAGCCAGGGAGCCAATCCCCAGGAACGCACCTCCTCCAGCAAGACTTCACCTTCCAAATTGCCATCAGCTAGGGACCAAGTACCCAGAACACATGGGTTTATGGCAGACATCTGATTCAAACTATCACATGGTAATTCTAGGTTTATAAGATCTTTCTTTAAACAATCACAATAAACATTCAAATAATGACACATACTTAACATATGAAAAGAACCTTGACCATGAACTTGGTGGATACTTGCATTTCTCCTACTGTCTTCATGCTAAGGTCACCCTGCCTTTATCATTCATACATGTAACACAGCTAAGAACATACTACTGTGTCTTCTTCATGGCTGGGCTTGAACCTATGAGGCAGAGTTAGGGAAAGATGTGTGTACATGGGGTGGGGGGAATCTTAATTCTTCATTTTATTATCATCAAATCAAATTTTAAAACAACTTTTTAAAACTTATCATCATTTTTTTTTGGTATTACTGTTTCCAGAATGTCATCTGGAGGCAGTCAGATTGTTGAAAGCTAAAAGTACAGAAGTTGAGCTGATGCTCTCACTAGATAGCAAATGCCATTTTCCCCTCCAATCCTTATGATATGTCAAACATGAGCAGCTGGAAGAATGAGATATTTCTGTTGTTAACACAGAGGCTGGAAATGGGTACCACTGGCATCAAGTGGGCAGAGAGCATGGAATCTTGCTAAACACAAAAGATGTGCAGAAGGAATCCCTGCCCACAAAGATTGCCAGTCACCAATTGTAATAGTAACAATATTCTGAAACCCTGAGTTATGGAAACTTCTTGGCCCTTTTCCATAGCCCAAACTTCAGTCATTTGTCTGGTCCCAGGCATGACTTGCACACCTAACCCCTAAAGGCTACAACCTTCTCTCTGTCCCTCTCCTGTGAGCAGTTCCAACAATAAGATTCATTGATTGATCACAATGGCACGATCAACATCTGCTCACTTTTGTTATCATAGCAGACATGACACTGAAAAAATCCACACATACAAACTCACTGGAGACTCCCAGGAACTTTCCCAGTAGGCGTCATGACCAAGAAGTTAAAATTACAAATTTCTGATGGTGAAAAAACCATTCTTAAGCAGATTTTAGAAAATTTTTACTGGCCTGAGTATTCAGATATTGGAACAATTCAGTCTGGAATTGAATCCTGGGCTCTATAGCTTACTAACACCATGAAAAGGAGATGGTTAAAACTAAGGGCCCTCAGTGTTTTCATCCTGTGTTGGTTTGGGAACAGACACACACCCCACTGTGTTGTGGACGTGAGTGTTCTGAACCAACTTTGTGCCACACTGACTGACTCTGTGCATGTCAATTTAATTGCTGTCATTTTGATTGTGCTTGCTTTTATTCAAGTAAATATTCAGTAAGAAAAGGGAAGGTGGCTGTCTTCAGCTCTCTAACTTTCTCATCTCTTTCTCTCCTCTTTTCTCACATCTTTCTCCTCCTTCTCAGTCCTCTGTCTCTCCTCTCTTTCCCACTCTACCCCTTTCTCCTCTCTGTCCTCCTTCATTCCTCATTCTCTCTCTCTCTCCTTTTCCCCTTCTTCTCTCTCCCCTCCCTTCTCTCTCTTTTTCCTCACTCTCTTTCCTCTCTCTTTTCCTTTTGCCTTTGTATTTCTTTTGCGTTTTCATTCTCTGGCAGACCCCTCCCAAGTCTTGACAATTCAGCTATAAATGCTCCATGCTCAAATCCTAGGAGCTCAGAAAGATCCCAGAGCCAGTTCTGGGTGGCTGGGCCTGTGTCATCTTTTGGACAGATGGATTGTGGTGACCTGATTAGTTGCTCCTGGGTCTGAGGACAATCGAGTCCCTCACAGGCCATGGAGTAAGACTAACTCCCAACCAAAGAAAAATGCAGACACGGCTTCACCAAGAGGATGAAATATTTAAACAGAAAAGTAACTTCCCTACAATTATTCTCACTTTATGGAAAATTATCTCCATAATATGAAGTCATTTTTACAAGGAGACCAAGCTATTCAGCATGAGAATACAATTCCAATCCAGACATAAATGTTGTACAACAATTCCATATTAACAGCTCTGTAGCACAAGGAGACTGGCATCAGAGACATTCAAAGGGTTAGATAAAAATCAATTGTAGCCTTAAGCCGGGTGTGGTGGCTCACGCCTTTAATCCCAGCACTCAGGAGGCAGAGGTAGGAGGATCGCTGTGAGTTCGAGGCCACCCTGAGACTACAAAGTGAATTCCAGGTCAGCCTGGGCCAGAGTGAGATTCTACCTCAAACAACAACAACAACAAAAACAATAGTGTTCTAACAACAATCCCTTTTAACATTAAACTTCAAAAGCAATGGGAATGATTTTCAAAATGACTTTCCATCTCCAATGAGGTACTTAGAGGACTTGAAATAAATAGATAATTATGACTTTAATTTTCCATAAGTAAATCTGTATGTTTAATATGATTCCCAGAGAAATGCTATCCTTTTTGGTACAGGAAGATCTAATTTCAAAGTTCAATTAAAAATACATTGGTGAGAACAGTTAGGAAAATTCTGGAACACATTCTAAAATGAAAATGATTAAAATGTAGTGCTTGTGGTGGGGAGTAACACAGATCAATGGGATAGAATCGAGTCCAGAAATAGGCAGAAATAAGTATGGAAATTTATTATGTGACGGAAGTGATATTTAAAATCAGCCTGGAAAAGATTCAACGTATGATGTTAAGGCATCTGCAAAACTATGTCAAAAAAAAAAAGGAAAATTCCTACTTCACACACTAAAATTTGAACCAGATGTGCTAGCATTTTAATATAAACTATGAAAATGCATCTATTATTTACTAGAAAGTCTGGGAGAACTTTTCTCCCAGCCATAGGACAAAACAGCTCTTAGAGAAACAACACAAAATTCAGAATCCATGAGAAGAAAAACACAATTTGACTGTATAAATATCATGTGGGTGTACTTTATCCTTCAGAAGGGTATGTTCAAGTCTCCTGTCCAGGACCCATGAACATGACCTTATTAGGAAAGAGTTTTAGAAGATGTAAGAAAAAAAAAAATCAGATGAATTCAGAGTTAGGGTAGTCTGTAATCCAATTGTCTAGAGTCCTCATAAGAGGAAGGAAAGAAGTGGAGTGTATCTTAGTGGTAAGGCACTTCCCAGCATGCACCAGACTCTGGGTTTAGTCGCTAGAAAGAAAATAAATAGGTAAAAACTTGGAGGGAAATTTGTATGCCCAGTCACTCAAGCAAGACTATAAGATGGCAAAGGCAGGGACTGGAGGGTGGAGGCCACAAGCTAAGCACTGCCAGGAAGTCACCCCCACTGGCAGAGGCAGGGCAGGGACTTGCCTACACCTCTGCTATGAACCCAGCCTTTGAACTTCGGGACTTCCGTAACTGCAACAAAAAACTTCGTGTTGTTTCAGACACCCTTGTTTGTAGTAATTTATGACACCATCACTAAGAAACCGACACATCGAAACAAGAATTTGCATGGGAAAAATAAACATACTTAAAACTAAAAAATAATTAGGAAAAGAGGTTTCAGCTTATCTAACAACAATAGACTAGTTTTCTTAATGTATAAAAATCTTCTATATCAGTACTTTCTAAGAAGTCAATTAGTGGGCTAGAGAGATAGCTTCATGGTTAAGGCGCTTGCATGCGAATCCTAAGGAACCAGGTTCGATTCCCTAGTATGCACGCAAGCCAGATGCTCAAGGTGGCATATGGGTCTAGAGTTTGTTTGCAGCGACTATAGGCCCTGGTATACTCATTTTCTCTCTCTCTTTCTCTCTCTCTCCCTCAAATAAATAAATAAAATACTTTAAAAACCAACTACTTTAGAGAAAATGGGCCACAAAGTTTTCTGACAATGTTCTTTTGCCTTACTGAGAAATAATTTTTGTGTAACCCAACTGAGGTGACTATCCAGTGGGTAACCACCAATCTTCCTTTCCACTTGCTATGAGATGATACACAGTAAATACACAGTAAATACGACAGTCCTCCTCATTGACTGGGTGACTAATGTGGACTTTACTAAAGATTCTGAGACAAGAGAAGGAAGCCTGATGAAAATATCTTCAAGCAGCTGTTTGCTTGCCCCCCAAATTCCGCCCTGAGCATCAAAGTCCCCTGACCTCTCATTGCTTTTCCTTCTGTCTTTTGCTCCCCAATCCTGACTTCAACATACTTTTTCTTAGACGTGTGAGCTCATAGCTTATATACCCCAGTCAGCAAAATGAACACTAAGCATCTGGCTGGTCTTTGCCTCAGAAGGAAGATTGAGGAACAACCATGGACATGTCCACCTGGTCACCTCTGGTAGTAAGAGGATGAGATCTTCCCCCGTGGCCATGAGTACCAGGACAGTGCAGCCAGGGATGGTGTGTGTGTGTGTTTGCCATTGGAGTAGTTGCCTGGGGAAGAGCCCCATGCTGGGCTTCATTCAGTCTCCTCTTGCGATTTCCAGTCCTTGTACCCCATTTGTCCACTATGCCACACCCCACAAAGTCGACAGTCAGGTCTGACCCCAGTGATGGTACTGAAGTTGTCCAATACACATTCTCATCTTCTGAGTGGTCCGGGAAAGCCTCTCATAGGGTGATATTCAAAGAAAACAAAGTAGGGAAGGGGGAGGGGGAAAGAGCTGCGTGAACTCCTAAGCCAGGAATGCTGGCACCACCGCCTTTAGCAAGATGTGATCTGACATCTTTTGGCTGAAAGCATCCTTTCATGGGGTGATTAAACAGCAAATATCTCCAAACGGCATAATGTTTATTAGACGTTCCTCGGGTAGGGCAGCTGTGTTTTCCCTGTGTTCTGTTTCCGTATTCAAGTGTGTACGATTTGTTGATTTAAATAAAATTTAAAATAAGCCTCGCTGTTGAGGAGTTGCTGACAAGGCCTCACAGAAAACTTTTGAGATTTATTTTTATTAGGAAACAATTCTGTTTCTGTGTCATGTTTCCCTGCCTCACGCCTCTCTCCCAACCCCTCCCTGCTCTGAATACCCAAGAACGACAGTTTGAAAAATCAATATTTTTCCTGTTGTTGAATGCTCTTCTGGTTCTGAAATACTTCTGCCCAGGAGGCAAGCATCCCTCCCTCTATCCCTCCCATCCCCCAAGGCAGCAAAAGGGAGGATGAGGCTGTTTGGGACTAGGGTCACCTACTCTCCATCCAGGACTCACAGTCTAAGCGTTGGACTTTCTGAGGCACTGGTCATGCGTTCATGCTTTCTGCTTAAGCAAATAAATACTTAAGCATCACAATATGAGAAGAGATTTTTGAGCAGGTCATTTGCCCCGACATGCCTTCGAGAAGCCTGCACATGTGGACAGTGGGAACAGGTGCAAGAAAGCACATGCCATTCTTGGGGAAGATGCAACTACAAGTCCACCAGCCAGGGGAGGGCTATGCCACGTGCAGGAGCAGAGTGGCATGTGGTGCTTAATAACGAGATGGGCACTGGGGAGCTGGTTCAGTCAGCTGAGTGCTCTTCACGTAAGCATGAAGAACTGAGATCAATGCTCAGAATCCATGTGAAAATGCCGGGCATGGTAGCACATGCTTGCAATCCCAGTGCCGGGGAGCTGCAGACAAAAAGGGGCTCACTGGCCAGCTAGTCTCCCCTACATGGCAAGCCCCAGGCCAGTGGCAGACTGTCTGCACGACAGGTAATCCCTGTGGTGGTTCTCTGACCCTCACACATACACACACACGTGTGCTTCCCCTCCCCACACACGCACATGCATAGACTTGCATTGACCAGCCCTCATACACACTTGTAAGGGGAAAAGGCAAATTTCAGAAATATCCCATAGCATGTAAGGTCAATGTGTAGCAGCCAAAAGGTTTTCTGTGGACACCTGTACATGGCAATCCACAGTAGAAGGTTTGGAGTAAAACCCAGCAAATCGTTAGATTACCACACAGTGGGACGGATGCGTGTCCATGGCCTCTTTGGTTCCACAAGTAATGCCATACACTGTATGAAATCACGCATTTACTATTGATTTGGTGGCAAATGAAGGTCTTTATCTGTGGTGGTTTCAATGTACAATGTCCCCTGTAGCCTCATGTGTTTGTAATGATGCTCCCCTACTTAGTCCCCAGGTGGTGGAGCTGCGGAAAGGTGGAGGTTTTGTGGAGAAGTCGTGTCACTGTAGATAAGGCTTGAGACTTACTAGCCCAGCTCCCCTGCCTGTCCCCTAGTGAGTTCATTCAGACTTCTCCTTTGCTGCATCTGTGACAAGATGTAAGGATCCCAGGCAGCCTGCTCTGCCGTGCTTTCCCACCCCAAGGAAGCATCTTCTCAAAATTATAAGGTGAAGCAAACCCTTTTCTCCCATCAGCTGCTTCAGTTTGGTGTTTTGTCCCAGCAGAGAGACAGTAACAGCTACACTAACAGACACAAACGTTGTACAGTGAAAATTCAAAGACTCGCGATTATTAAAGTGCTTCTTACTTAATTTCATCACTCTTTCTCCCTTATCTTGCTAGTTTGTTCACTAGTTTTACTTTCTGTTCCAATGGAGTCTCCTTGTCTTCAAGCTCTAGGTTTGCCTTGGTTTCGGACATCCCCAGCACCCAGACCTATGTCTGACACATTCATGTCCAATAACTAAGCAAGCATCCAGCTGAGATCAAATGTGACTGACATGCATGGGTGAAAGAAGGAAGAAAGAACACAAGGAAGACAGCTGAGTGCACGCACCCTCTGCTCCACAGAGGTAGCGGCTTCTCTCATGTTTTTCCACCTCTTCCTCATCTCTGAATTCTAGCTCAGAGAAGAAAACAGTACCCATCATTGGAAGTGACACTGATGGACGGTCCTACTGTGTGACACCACATTTAAAGAATTTTGGCTTCTTGGCATTCTTTTCCTGTTAACATGACCACATTTAATTACGCATGTAAAATCAGATGCACAAAGTGGCACATGCATCCAGAGTTCATTTGAGGCAGCAGCAGGCCTTGGTGCCCCATGAGACTTATAGTGAATTCCAGATCAGCGTGGGCCAGAGTGAGACCCTACCCCCCCAAAAAAAATAAGTAAATAAACACATAAAACTATTATAAATAAATTAATTAGTTAAATTAAAACCATCACAAAATTGTGTCTGAAAGCACTGATTTTCATTGTTTTGAAATTGTGCACATGAGAAAACGGGGATAGGGCTCAAAGGGATGGCTGTCCTCTGCTTCACAGCATCTGGGGTTTCCACTGGGAGCCCTGGAAACACTGGGGTTGACCAGACTTTGTGACTAGGAGCTGAAATTGCGCAGATTTCATCTCCTGCATGTCTACATGGACCTTCACTGCTTATTGGCAGTAACATACCCATGTGGCTTGTACACACAGCTGCTGGGCCTGGGGCTCCCCCTCAGCATGGCAGCTGTGAGGTGCTGGGAATACACAGCAGCTCCAAGCAACCTCTCGTCCTTCCCACTCTCTATCTATTAACAAGGCACACAGAGCCAACTGACCATACACATTCCATTGGTGTGGGTAAGTCACAGACCTGCCCACACACAGGGGAAGGGAAATTCCACTCTGTTCTCAATGGAGGGAGTGGATGGATTCTCAAACCACACAAGGATGTGTTATGTGATGACCCTTACACCTGTAATCCCAGCACCTTAGAAGCTGGGGCAGGAGGGTTGTCCTAAGTTTGAGGCCACCTTGGGCTACATAATGAGTTCCAGGACAGCCTAGGATACAGAGTAAGACCTTTTGTGCAAAAAAAAAAAAAAAAAAAAAAAAAAAAAAGGAAGAAAGAGAGGGAGAAAGAAGGAGCAATGAAAGTAAAGGGAAGAGAAGAAGATGTGAGGGAGGAGGCGGGAGAGGATGGGAATAAAGAATGGAAAGAAAAAAAAAGGAAAAGGAGAGAGAAAAGAGGAACATATAAGGCAGGCAATGGATGCACTGCTGTCTTTGGGAAATGCAGTATGTCGCATATTCCTAATGATCCTAACACAGTGGGACCAGTCTGTTTCATACATGAGGGACAGTTACAAAGAATAACCAGTCTCCCCAGAGCCAAGTGGTTAGGTGGTGAGTGACTGAGCAAGGGGACTTGGGGACTGCTTTCCCCAAGATTCCTTTTCCACATTTCTCTCTTCCCAGTGGGTGGGAGCTCTCTGCATGTGTTTAGGCCTACCTGCTCACCCACATCCCTGTTATCTAACTGGAGGCTATGGTCCTGCAGTGACCGACATCATTGATGGCACAGTGACCCACTTCTCTCTTGTTAATAGGCAGCCATTGGAATGAGTCTTTTCTAAAGGTCTAGAGAAATTGCTATTCAGAGTTCAGATTTTGAGCAGAGTTTGTCACTTTGGGATGACAGCTTATCCACAGAAATCCTGAGTCAGATGAAAAATGATCCTCTAGCACTGTGACACAATTATTTGGATATTTACCACAAAGACCCCCTAAATGGCCCCTTTTCAATCAGAAAATAAGAAATAAGCTGGGGGGGGGGGGGAATGGCTAAATTTAAATGTAACTGCTTACACTGGTTCCCCTTAGATGGATGGTGGGTCTTTCTCATTATTCACCAAGCACAGACATGCTACCAAGAGCGATTTGGCAACTCGTGAAGACAAATCACAACTGGGATGTGTGCTGTCACCGTCACAGTGAGAACGGGACTCTGGGGGCTGACAGAGTGTGGGAGCAAGCAAACACACACGGACTCTGCTGGTGCAAAGGTGGAGTGAGAAAGGACCCAGAGAAAGGAAAACAGGAGGAGAGCAATAAAAATTCCTTCTCTCGCCGGGCGTGGTGCCGCACGCCTTTAATCCCAGCACTCGGGAGGCAGAGGTAGGAGGATCACCGTGAGTTCAAGGCCACCCTGAGATGACAGAGTTAATTCCAGGTCAGCCTGGACCAGAGTGAGACCCTAACTCAAAAAACCAAAAAAAAAAAAAAAAAAAAAAAAAAAATTCCTTCTCTCCCAACCTTAGTCCCAAGTGCCATGCTTTGGAGAGAACAAGCATTTCCGTGAGTCTCCAGCAGGTCAGAAGGAAGACAGATGGCAGATTACCAAAGCAGGAAGGGAGAGAGGTTATGAATTTAACCATCAAAGAGAGGAACCCACACAGCCCTGACGTGTAGAGCAGAAGGTGGAGAAAGAGCTCGCATACCCCAGGAATCTGAAGAGACTCTCATTTCCAGATAGTTCCAGATGAACTCGTTCACACCTGACACAAATCTGAGATCACTCAAATTGCCTCTGTTGATTCTGTTCTTAGAACTGTAACTTTTGTGCTAGCAAAAGCTGCATCTAATAGTTTAACTTTTAAAAATGCTAAAAAGGTATAAAAATACATAATGATTGCATTCAGGAGTAATGTATATGAGCATTTTGTTATATATCCTTCTAGTTTTCCCTTGACAGCAGAGGCATTATACACACACACACACATGCATATATACATATATGTGTGTCTATGTATGTATGTATATATATTACCCAATATGTTGTCATACACAGTTCTTCTCTTCACATGTCATGAACTTCCATGGCCATAAGTAGACCTCTACTGAACTCTTTAACAGATGCTTATCTTTCCACTGTGAGGTTATTTTTCTGCTATCACCGTATGTTTTGGGTCATTTGTCTCATAGTGAATAATAACGTAGGGACCTCCCTGCACATATTCCTTTGTGGGCTTGCTTCCTTCAGCTGTGTCTCTGGAAACATTTCTTTTTAGTAAAGTGAGGCATGTTAGTAAATAGGTTTAAGTTATCATCTTGTTAATTTATACCAAGAGTGGAATAACATTAAAGTTAAACATTAATGCAACTCCAGATTATTTTTTTTAAATTTTATTTATTTATTTGAGAGCGACAGACACAGAGAGAAAGACAGATAGAGGGAGAGAGAGAGAATGGGCGCGCCAGGGCTTCCAGCCTCTGCAAACGAACTCCAGACGCGTGCGCCCCCTTGTGCATCTGGCTAACGTGGGACCTGGGGAACTGAGCCTCGAACCGGGGTCCTTAGGCTTCACAGGCAAGCGCTTAACCGCTAAGCCATCTCTCCAGCCCTCCAGAGTATTTTTGTTCACTCTCTTTTCTTTCTTTGTCTTCCTCCATTCCCCTCTTTTTGCTTCTTCCTCTCTTCTGTCACTTTACAGCGATGGCCGCTGAGGAGGCAGTTTCCTTCAGTCAGCGAGCACAGACTAGGCTCAGGCGGGGAAAACATGGCTCCTGGGCCAATCCCATCTACCATCTGTTTACACTTGACACGTGAGCTAAGAATAGTGTTCGTTTTTTAAATAGTTTAAATAAACCAAAAGAAAAGCCAGACATAGGGATCCATGCTTGGAATACCAGCATTTGGGATGCTGAGACAGAAGGATTACTGCAAGTCTGAAGCGAGCCTGGGCTGCACAGTGAGCTCCAGACCAGCTTAAGGTACAGAGTGAGATTGTGTCTTAAAAGACCCATACAAAAATAAAAAACAATGGGGGCTGGAGAGATGGCTTAGTGGTTAAGGCCGTTGCCTGCAAAGCCTACCAACCTGGGAAACCTAGGGTTCAATTCCCCAGTACTCACACAAAGCCAGATGCACAAAGCGGCACATGCACCTGGTGTTCATTTGCAGCAGCTGGAGGGCCTGGTATCCATTCTCACTCCCTCACTTTCTCTCTCTTTCCTTACAAATAAGTAAGTAAAAATATCTAAAAAATAAAACAACAGCAAGCACATATTATATAACCGATCACAGCATACTTTCAATTTCAGTGATCAAAAATAAAGTGTTACTTAAACACAGCCAATCCCACTTGCTTACACACTGACTATAAAAGCTCAGTCTTACCAGGGCAGCATCAAGGAAGTCAGTCAAAGGCCATATGATCCACAAAAGTAGAAAATAATTGCCAGCTGAGTACAGAAAAAGTCTGTGGACCTCTCTCCTCCCCCAGACTAGCAGAAATGGTGTTTCTGACTCTAAATGTTAGTCAGGATTTCCTCTAGGAAGACATCCTAAAAAAAAATTCAGGAACAGGTCTTCAACAGATGACCCAGAATTGTAGCTCAGTAGTTTGCCAACCTTGGGGCCTTAGGCTGCCTGTCAACCACAGAGTTAGTGGGGAAATGAGCAAAAGCTGCTTTCTTGGTTGTGGTGGTTTGATTCAGGTGTCCCCCATAAACTTAGGTGTTCTGAATGCTAGGTTCCCAGCTGATGGAGATTTGGGAATTAATGCCTCCTGGAGGGAGTGTATTGTTGGGGGCGGGCTTATGGGCTTTATAGCCAGTTTCCCCATGCCAGTGTTTGGCACACCCTCCTGTTGCTGTGGTCCATCTTCTGTTGGCCAGGGGGTGATGTCCACCCTCTGCTCATGCCATCGTTTTCCCCTGCCATCGTGGAGCTTCCCCTCGAGCCTGTAAGCCAAATAAACCTCTTTTTCCCAGAAGCTGCTCTTGGTTGGGTGATTTCTACCAGCAATGCGAACCGGACTGCAACATTGGTGAACCTGATACCAGCACAAGGGTGAAGGAGACAGACACAGAGAACACTCAACTCCTACCAAACCAGAGATCCAGAGACACAGAAGCTTCTAAGACCTCATCACTAAAATGGACCCAGCATGGCTCAGGGAAATTTGTGAAAGAAGGGGTGGAAAGATTGTTAGAGCCAGAAGTTGGGTCATTATGCACAGAGACATTGCCTCTCCCCCATAACTGATGGCCACTCCCCCAATGCAACACCCACAATCCTTATGAGGGATGACAGGGAGAAGGTTAACGATGGTACCATCATGGCTGTACATGTACTATATACATAACTAATAAATTTAAAAAGTCTCCATTCTACCCATGGCTTGGGAGATCACAAGCCCTAGGAGGGGAAACCTACTACTGTTATGCTAAATAAACATGCTGTCAAACTTCCTTCCAGATAGCTGTGTGTGTTCTCATTGATCACTGCTACTCTCAGCCTCAGGAGGAGAAGCTGAGATGCTTATCTGGTCAGGCTGCTGAGGAAAAGTGACTACTGCATGCTGGGCCCTGTAAATTAATCAGTTCGGGTAAATTAATTAATTAGGGTAAATTAATCTCCTCCATGGTCGAGGGAACATCACGGAGGAGGGGACAAGCAGAACGTAGGAGTCACAGGATGGGGAGCAGTGCTGTGGGACCCCGTCTACAGGGCATGACGTGTCTGTCATACTCATGAACTTACCGTAGCTATGGCTTCCTGCCCCAGACTGAGCATGTAGTCGGGCCATCATGGATGGGGAAAGAACCCCTAAGACCTCATTCCTCTTAGAAGAGCTACTGGTTGATAGGAAATAACAAGTTATAGTCTTTAGTGGTATAGCCACTTGTAAGCAGCTCATTCATCAGTAGATAACTCCCCACCCACCCATGCTCAGGCTGGTAACCCTCACTAAACTTAGTTGATCACGCATGGAGAGAGAGAGAGAAAGAAACTGGGGTGAGGAGAGAAAGACAAGGAAGCATGAAGGGGATTAATTGGAAGAAGACATGGTTCAGCAGGAGTAAGAGGGGAATAAGGGACACCTGCATCTGGGGTTTGTTTGCAGGTGCTAGAGGCCCTGGCATGCCCATTCTCTCTCTTCTCTCAAATAAATAAATTAATTAAATTAAATAAAAGGAATTCAGAAAGGAGAGATTGGCGGTAAGAGGGAGTGTGGTATTCGAATGAAGGGCAACACTGAGGTATTTTGAAGGTCACCGCACAGCGCACTACAGGATCATGGGGAACATAGATCAACGAGAGACACAAAGCTCTTCCTTGTGGAGCTTCGACGTGACTGGGGACAGGGGCTACAAACATAAGCCGATGATAAGCCAGACAACATGATAATTTTCCTTTCATGTGCTGTGAAAGACACTCCTAGAGTCATGTTAGACAGCCACAGCAGCGGATCTCCTTCAGAAAGGATGTTCGGGAAGGTGTGCTTGCAGTGTGCTGGTCAAGCTAAGACAGGCAGGAGGAGACATGGGTTGAGAGCCACACCTCAAGACCCTCTCTGTCCCCTACCATGTCCTATGTGGGCCTGGAGCGCCAACTAAGGAAAAGGTCAAAGTACACATGCTACAAGAAACCTAACACTTGCCTTAAAGGCAAATTAAATTTTTACTGGGATCTTTCTCTTTCTCACTCTCCAATTTTCCATAATCACAAAGTTTGGTAATCCTTTCTGGGACTGAATATATGGAAACAGGTCTTAACAGCTTATGACAGGTGAGGATGTAAATTCTGCAACATCCATCAGCCCAATTTGATGATAATTATCTCACACACACACACACACACACACACACACACACACACACACACACTAGGCCCCAGTTAGTCCACTGCTTCTAGGCATTTATTATGCAGATAGTCTCTCCCATGTGTGAGATATGCTGTCAAGGTTGTTGACCACAGTTTCTGCTAAGAGAAAAAGTTTTGGGCTGGAGGGATAGCTTAGTGGTTAAGGTTTGCCTGCAAAGCCAAAGGACCTAGGTTCAATTCCCCAGGACTCACATAAACTAGATGCACAAGGGGCACATGCATCTGGAGTTCATTTGCAGTGGCTGAAGGCCCTGGTGTGTGCCCATTCTCTATCTCTGTCTCTCTTCTGTTTTCTCTATCTCTGCTTGCAAAATAAATAAATAATTTTTCTAAAAACAGTTTTAAAAGTCTTTAAACAGCCTCTAGACTCAGGACAACGGGGGGCAGTAGCTGATGTCACTGCAGTCTCCTTCTCACTGAGGAGACAAAACACCTGACAAGAATCAGTGGAAGGGAGGAAGGGCTTACTTCAGTTTACACTTCGGGTTTCAGTTCATCATGGCAGGAAGTCATGGAGGCAGGAAATGGTCCCATTTGGTCCACAGTGAGGTAGCCAAAAGTAAGGAATGCTGGTGCTCAGTCAGCTCTCTCCTTTTTCCATAGCGCGGGACCTCAGCCCCATGGGGATGCTGCTGCCCATATGTAAGATGGGCCTTCCCACTCTCAGTAACCTAAGTGAGAAAGCCCACACAGACCACAGAGGTGCCCAGAGGCCAACCTAAGTGACATAATCCCTCCCAGGTGATTCTAGGTCCTGTCAAGTTGACAGTCAGCTAAGGCATCACAAGTGGATATTGGGGTGCATTGCTTTCTTTAGAAGAAGGAGAAAAAGACAAGAACTCTTCACTCACCAATATGGGGTTTACAGAAAATAAGGAGATAAATGATGTGCTAAATCATGTATCACCATTTCTGTGAAAACGAACGAAAGAAAAAGGTGTTTGTGTGTGTGTGTGTGTGTATACATGTGAGTGATAAGTGGTGTTATTGTTTTTATAGTCATAAAAGAGTGTATTAACACAAAACTGAAGGGAATATGTGCAGGGCAGCCAAGAAACAAAATGAAGGAAGGTTTTTAGTTACAATCCCTTTCATAATTTTGAATTAGAACTGTGTGACTGGATCACCCATTCACACATTGTGTGTGGGGGGGGCATGGAAAGAAGAGAGGAGAGGAGGAAGTCTATCCTAAGCCAGAAAGAAAAAAAAAAAAAGAAAAAAAAAAGCTTAGCTGTTTCTAAGAATGAGGGCAAACATCTTCCACTTCATGGCCTCTGCCTTCCCCAGTGGTTATAACAAAGTAGGAAGAGAAGGGAGGGAGGCCCCAGCTCCTCCCTCTTCCGAGATTCCCGTGGCAATGATCGTGCCCTAATGACCCCTAGCTGGCTTCCAGCCTCTCCGCCTGGCCTGGCACCCCAGAGCCCAGCATCCCGCTGCTGCCCAGATGCAAGTCCTGGGCGCCGGGCTCCCCGCGCGCCTCGTCGCTGCCCCTGTTCTCGTTTCAGGGAGAAGTGACTGTCACAGCTCACTTCAGCAGAAAGGATTAGACTGTCCTGAATATGTCAATCAGATATCAAAGATAAATGAAGTTTGAAAAAATAAAATGTACGATTTATTTATTTTTTTTTAAGTCGTCGTTGGGAGACACCCAGAATGCACTTTGAAAAATCTGAGGGAAATATGTCAGGAAAACAAATCCTCCTCGGCCCGCTGTCCGACTTTAATTTTTCACTGATAACGTTCCAGCAGGCCGCATCCCAGCCAATAAATAAAGCCTCGCCGTCCTTAATGGTCTCCACTTCCCGTTTGCCATGATGGAAGACTTCTCCGAAGAGAAGATGTGCTGCCCTGGCATTTCAGCTCTGTCTACCGCCCCTTCCCAGGTCCCCGGGGTGCTCGTGAGCTGGCATGGTGCTCAGGACGTCACCCCAAGGACACCCTCTCCCTGCCATTGCTCGGGGAGTCCACGAGGCTGCCTTGCCTTTCCCCGCCACTTGGGCTTGGTGATGTTTGGGGTTTTAATTCACTTTACTAAAATTGCCTTTCATTCACATGGTGACAGGTAGTTATTTGTTTTCAGGGTTCCATTTGACATTTATTGTTAGCGCAAAACACTAATAATAATAATTAGTGCCTTTTGAGAGTTGTCTGGGGTTTTGCACGCCGCCGTATCGTTAGGATAAAACATCCCGATGCGTTGCTGTATATAAGATAGTATGGTGGTATTTAAATACAACAAAGGGGTTTATTATACTCAGGCCGGATTGCAGTATCTCTGAGCCCCCTCCCTGTGAGCCAGCCAAGACTTAATATCCTCTAAACTCATCTATTAAAAAAAAAAAGAAGAAGAAAAAGAAAAAGTAAGAGAAAACCTCAGCCAGCCATATGTGGTTGGACATGGGTCTAGACACAAGTGAACAAGTCGACCCGCCAAGCCCTAGGATGCTGCTGTCTGGTGCTGTGGCCCCAGTGGTGGGTGTGACGGAAGCGGGCAAAGGCTTGCAGTCGAATGCATTAGCATCCCGTTCCTCTGTCTGCAACCTGTTCTTGAGTTCTCAGCAGCCTCATGTGACTCGAGACTGATGCACTGAATGGTGTCCATGCAGAAAACGCTCGGTGATGCAGAAGGAACCACTATTCCAGAACCAGGACCCTGTTCTAGAACCTTGACACTCAGAACATGACCTTAAGACCAGCAATATTGGTGTAACATGATTTTGTTTGGAAATATAGTATCCTGAAGGGCTGGAGAGGTGGCTAAATTGTTAAAGGCACTTGCTTGCAAATCCTGATGGTCCTGGTTCAATTTCCCCAGTACCCACATAAGGCCAGATGCACAAAGTGTTACATGTGTCTGGAGTTCATTTGCAGTGGCAGGCACACCATTACTCACTGTCTCTCTTTGCTACCCCCTCTCTCTTTGTTAACTGAATAAGTAAAACTAGATTTAAAAAAAGATATACAGTTCTCCTGATTCTCAAGTCCAGGGTAGGGTCACAAGGTCCCCAGGTGACACATTTACACATGAATGTTTGAAGCACACCAAGAACATAGAAAGGAGTCTGGAAGTTTTGTGTAAATGCTCAGCAGCAAATATTTTGTTGTGGTCATGCAGCCTCCATTGTAATGCCTCAATTCTGCAGGCAGGCAAATAATAAACCAGTGTGAACAAACTTGTTCCAATAAAACTTTATTTTTAAAAGTGGCAGACTATAATTTTTGGCCCATGGACCATCAAAATTCTTTGAACATCCTTATGAATACAGTTGAAGTCATTTAATCCCCAATGTTGGATCTCCAGAAATGAAGAATTTGATCAAACATCTTGAACATGCACTTCCTGACATGTCTCTGCTGCATCTGTCTCTTGTCATGCAGACCAAGAAGTCAATGATAAGAAGGAGGCCTCTGAACAGAGGAGAGGAAGGGTTCTGAGTGCTTCTCTCTTCACGAACTCTGCCCCGGTTAGACAGCTCATGGAGAAGTCCCTGGGCTTTGTATGAGAATGCCAGGGTCAAATGCAAGGTTTTATTTTGTTGTTGTTGTTGTTTCGAGGTAGGGTCTCACTATAGTCCAGGATGACCTGGAATTCACTATGTAGTCTCAGGGTGGCCTTGAACTCACGGTGATCCTCCTACCTCTGCCTCCCAGATGCTGGGATTAAAGATGAATGCTACAACACCCAGCCAAGTTTTGTCACATTCTTTACCCACAGACCATGAAAGAGGTGGGCAAACCTTTGTTAGCCTAGGTTTACCCCAACTGTTCACATAAAAGAGAAGACAGCTGCTCAGGGTCAGGTGGGCCAGCCCAGACTGGGTGTGGTCCAGGCTTGTCAGAACTGTGCCTAATCTCTTCAGTCAGAGGAGCGGATCCTTGAGCACTGGGGAGGAGGGGGAGGATGCGCATGCTCTTGTTGACCCTTCCCAAAGACCTACGCTCAAGGTGGAAAGGCCGCAGAGGACTAATGTTTGCTGATTGGTTGATCAAAAGTCCTGGCAGATTCAGAACCCTGCCATAGGTATATAAGAAACCCTGAGGGCCATTTCTTCTTATTATTATTATTTTGTTCTTCAGCAAGGCAGACTGGCATCAAACTCATGACCCTTCTCCTCAGCCTCTCGAGTGTGCACCACCATACCTGACTTCTAATGGTTATTTATCTATTTGTTTATGAAAGAAAGAGAGAGAGAATCAGATAGAGAGAATGGGCACACCAGGGCTCCAGCCACTGCAAACAAATTCCAAATGCATGTGCCACCTTGTGCCTCTGGCCTACATGGGTACTGGGGAATTGAACTTGTGTCTTTAGGCCTCACAGGCAGGTGCCTTAACTATTGACCCATCTATTTCTCCAGACCCCTAGCAGTCATTTTTAACTTGAATTCCATGCACGAGAACATTTCAACGAGAAGCAGGCAGGTACATCAAGGAAAAAATATAGTTCCTTTCTTTCAGTTTTCTACCAAGTTCTGGATGAGGGACACATGTGCTCTCGTGTCCCTGACAGGCTCCAGCAAGGCTGACCCTGAGATCTTTCACAGGACACTCTCTGCTTCAAACTCCAGAGCTGTCACTTGTTAGCTTGGCGATTTTTCACAAGTTACAAAATGTCCCACATCTCACTGTTCTCTTGTGAAGTAAGAAATAAAAAGATAAGAATCCCGCCCACCATGGTGGTCTGAACAACAAATGAGATCACAGACATCAAGTGAGTCGTACATGACTTACCACACGGTAAATGTGTACTGGGCAGCTACTAGAGAATGACATCATATACCCTGCAGTGACCTCATACTGGGGGGGGAGGGGTTAAATCCATAAGAACTAGGAACCTGAGGCCCAGAGTAATCACAGTCCCCAGTGAGCAGGTGGCAAGAGGTGGTACTCACCTGAGTGCAGGTGTTTCTGTACCCTGATTCTGTTTCTTCCTCTCTAGCTCTGCCATTTGTTCTGGAAAACCACCCACCAGATGACCTTTTCAGCATCCCTGTTTCCCATTTCTCTATAAGCATCCTAACTTCCCACAGACCTGATGCATCTGGACAGGCCAGGGCGCTTCAAAACTGTGTTACCAGCACGCATGCTCCAGGCCAGTCGCTGGGAGCGACAAGACGGCCCCAGGTCAGCCTGCTCTGGGACTCGGGACCCTCTGTCCTGAGGAAAAAATCCACCAAGATCTCCTGGCATGACGGCGCACGCCTTTAATCCCAGCACTCGGGAAGCTGAGGTAGGAGGATCACGGTGAGTTCGAGGCCAACCTGAGACTGCATCGTGAATTTCAGGTCAGCCTGGGCTAGAGAGAGACCCTACATTGAAAAACCAAAACAGAAAAAGCAAATCGGCCAAGATCATCTCCTCTTTAGAATTATCCAGCACTTTCCCTTTCCCATACATTGTCATTATACACATCTCATTTTTTTTTTCCAGGAAAACCAGCTTTAAGGCCACCAGCCATAGAAGCCCAGTCACTATTTTGCTAAATAAATGAACACAAGCCCCCTTTATTTATAGAAGTTGTTCCCACGCTGATGGAATTGCGATGCTTGCCCCTTTGTCTTCTATAATCCTCATTTTCTCATCTCAGAAGTTTAAAACGTACTCTTATAATTATGAATCAAATTTATTTGCTGTCAAATAAATAGCAATGAGATAAGAAGCCAAAACACAACATATCCTTCAAAAGTGCAATAAGTTTATATCAAATCTTTCCAATGACATCTAAACTTATAACTGGCCTTTCTTTTAAAAACTGATTTTGTTTGCAGTGTGTGTGTGTGTGTGTGTGTGTGTGTGTATGTGTGTGTGTGTGTGTGTGTGTCCTGCTGCTATAAAGGAATGCTCATCTGGCTTTGCATGAGTGGCTGGAAAACTAAACCTGAGCAGGCAGACTTTGTAACCACTGTGCCATCTTCCTAGATCCATCACAGTGAGGCCTGCCTGAAAGAAAAAAAGAAAGAAAGAAAGAAAGAAAGAAAGAAAGAAAGAAAGAAAGAAAGAAAGAAAGAAAGAAAGAAAGAAAGGAAGGAAGGGAGGGAGGCATCTGGTTGAAAACTTAATGGTGATGGCTTGTTTTATACTTAGTGTTAGTAGCTACAGGGAAAGGGTCTAGAGGCGACATGAAAAGAAGGCCAGGTGTGATCTCAACACTCAGGAGGCTGAAGTGGGAGGATCACTGTGAGTTTCAGGCCAGCCTAGGACTACGGAGTGAGTTCCAGGTCAGCCTGGGTAGAGCGAGGCCTGCCAAAAGAAAGGAGGGAGGGAGGGAGGGAGGGAAGGAAGGAAGGAAGGAAGGAAGGAAGGAAGGAAGGAAGGAAGGAAGGAAGGAAGGAAGGAAGGAAGGAAGGGAAGGAAGATGGGTCCAGGAAGATGTCACAGCGGTTAAAGGCACTTGTTTGTGAAGACGCATGTACCACCCTGTGTGCATCTGGCTTACTTGGGTACTGAGGAATAGAGCCTGGGTCCTTTGGATTTGCAGGCAAACACCTTAACTGCTGAGCTCTCTCTCCAGCCCTGTATTTTTACTTTTTTTTTTTTAAAGCTTCATTTAAAAGAAATGTCTTCCAGTATAGACTCCTCCTACTTGGGGGAGCCATCATTTTAAGTCCATTGCTGAAGTTTAAATTTCTGCTCACTTTTAAAGTAATACTCACTGTAAGACAAACAATGAGTTTGGCACTTGCAAATGTTTCCAGGAGCAGAAATTCTAGTTGAAAGGCGCTGTCTTAATGAGTAGTCATTTGTGCTTAGCTGGGCCCAAAGGAGGTTCTTAGGCCTCTGAAACCCAGGAGGGGAAAGTGACAATGATGTCATCCTGGCAGCCACTTGGGCACAGCCATTTATTTGAGAACTTTGACCAAAACTGAGAGATTGCATATGAGTTTTTTTGCAAGTATAAACTTAAAGACAAATGAATACTTTTGGAGTATTTGAGTTCATTCCTAAACTATAAACTATATTTCTAGGACACACTGAAAACTCGATCTTTCCAGTTACCCACAAAGTCTATGATGCCTCCACTGACATATCAATCACACTATCACCCCTGGGTTTTCTTCTGGAAAAATTCTCAGAAATCTGTAGAAGATGATCTCGGGATCTTGTATGAAATTAGCCACTTTCCACGTGAAATATTTCCATAGACTCATAACCTTTCATAAGAGTCCAAGTCCCGTTTAAGACATTTTCTTTTTTTGTAAAAATTCAGTCTATATATGTATTGGTTTGTATTCGTTTTTGTTTTTCAAGGTAGGGTCTCACTCTAGTCCAGGCTGACTGGGAATTCACTACAGAGTCTCAAGGTAGCCTCAAACTCATAGCGATCCTCCTACCTTTGAGTCCTAAGTACTGGGATTAAAGGCGTGCGCCACTACGCCCGGCTTTTATATACATACACACACACACACACACACACACACACACACACACACACACACACACATATTCATTTGTTTTTTCCAAGTTTCCTGAAATAGAGAGCTCAGATGAAATATTTGTGAACATAAATCCACTTATTTTGGTAGCATTTTTGCCACTAACCTTAGATTGCTATTTAAAAGCAGCCAGGAAAGAAACAAATAAACACAGCTCATTCATCATGAAGTGTGATAATGGGTCATTTCATAAAAGGCATTTTCCACCCAGATAGAAACTGTGTGGTTATAAGGAGGCACACTGAAATGTTAGGAAGGCACGTGGTGGGAATTAAGCAGACAAATGTCTGCCTCAAAATATTTATTGATATGACTGATTCTATAGTGATCAAAAAAAGAAGACAGGGCTGGAGAAATGGTCCAGTGGTTAAGGCGCTTGCCTATAAAACTTAACAACCCAGGTTCAGTTCTCTAGGACCCTCATAGAGCCAGACGCACATTTGCATTGGCTGGAGGCCCTGACATTCCTGTTCTTTCTCTCTCTCTCTCTCTCTCTCTCTCTCTCTTTTTCTGCCTGAAAATAAATAAATAAAAACTAGCTTAAAAAAAAAGAAGAAGAAGATAGACCAGAAAGGTGTTTGCATCACCTGTGTTCTGAACTTTCCATCCTGAGATTTATCAATGTTAATATAAACATTGGAATTAAGCCAGCCTTATGACTTTATTAAATGCTTATGACGTTCCTAGCCAATGTTAAGAAAGTCAATTGATTTAAACATCAGACACATTCCTGCCACCTGACAGAGAGTTCAAAAGTCTGTCCCCTCTGTTAATATCTCTGTGAGAGATTTTATGTTCCCTGGAAGAAATAGTATGAATGTAATGCTTCCAGAATTGTTATTTTTTTAATGCCTTCAACTACAGCAATGTCTACATGTATAAAAATTAGAAAATGTGTCTTCATAAGCATGGCCTAAAATCCCCTTTTTTCTATCGCAAGCCATCCAGCCCCTAGGATTAATGTATTCTCTTTTTCTTCCTTCTATGTGTTTGTGGTCTGGGGTAAGGGCATAGGCCTACCTTTTATCATCCTCTCTAGAAGTTGTTACCTCTTTTCCTAAGGGGTGTGAGGCAAGCTTCCATTCTAGACTGCCAAGTTGCCCTGGAAACCCATGCGTCTGTTGGAGGTGTAGGCGTTTGGCTACAGAATGGGAAAGGGTTGAGAGCAGATAGTATATTGGACTGGAAACTCAATGAGGTCAGAGGGTGTGCCCTTCTTATCACACCTGTCATTGCAAAGCTTAGAAGACACTCTGCCATTCAGCTGGCGTTCAATAATTATCAGTTAAGAGCTGGTCGTGGTGGCTCGCTCCTTTAATCCCAGCACTCAGGAGGCAGAGATAGGAGGATCACCATGAGTTTGAGGCTATCCTGAGACTCCATAGTGAATTCCAGGTCAGCCAAAAATAATCATAATAGTAGTAGTAGTAATAATAATAATAATAATACTTATTAGTTAGCAAATGATCCATTGTAGGTTTGGACCCGTGGATTTCTCCAATCCATTCTATCTCACCAGCTGATTTCCATGTCCATTTCTTAATTGTTTATGAATGTTGCTGGGGTGGTGGGGGTGGGTAGGGGCATGGGGATGAAGACGGATGTGATTCATTGTCTCCTGTGTCAGTTACTTTCTGACTGCTATAACAAAATACCCGACAGAAGCAACTTTTTGCGGGACCGTTGATAGTTATAGGGAAGTTACAGTGGCACAAGGTGAAACAACTGGTCATGTACAGGGCACTGAGTGACATTGCTCACCTTGCTCTTCCCTCTCTATTGGCTGGCACCCTAACCCAGGGGATGAGGCCACCCACATTTGGGGTGAGCATCCATACCTTATTAACCCAATCTAGACATTACCTCACAGACACACCCAGAGATTTGTTTCCATGGTGATTCTAAATTGGAACCAAGCTGACAACGGGGACTAATTATCACATCTCCCAGATACCATCATTGTCAGTGGACTGTGAACTGGTAAGGAAACAGAGTTAATATGAAACACTTAGAGACCAGGGAGGGCCGCATTCTACAGACAATAACCTTTTATGTAACAGGAATCTAATTTTTTTTCTTTAAATAGAGAGAAATAAGTGAAAACTGAAGTGATCTAAAATGTGAGCTCTGTTTTTCAATAGCGACAGAATCTAGGCATTCAGAAAAAGAGACCAGACCAGCAGTCTACTACCAGTGACTGAGAAAAGAGAGAGCTCACATCTTCCTTCTCATTGTACCATGACATCCAGCACAAAGCAAGCATTCACTAAGTGGTAGTTGAATGAGTAGTGGTGGATGGTGAAACTTAATAAACAGCTCAATACAATGCAGTAGAAATACTAGGTCGTTGGGGTGGGACAGAGCTGTTTTAGTCTTAGCACCACTACCTACCAGCTTTCGATTTGGGTTGAAATAGTTTTCATGTTTCTAATCTTTATTTTCTGATCTGCAAAAAAAAAAAAAAAAAAAAAAAATGGGTGTGATGAGAATGTCTACTTCATGAGTACAGGGTTGCCTGACAGTATCTACATCATGAGTATAGCAGTTGCCTTCCTGTTTGCTGGGACAAAACACCACACTAGAAGCAGCTCATGAAAGTTACATAGTTTCAAAAGGCAGTTTCGTCATGGTGGGGAAAGCATGACAGGCAGCTTGGTATCACATCTTGTCACACCAGCAGGGAGGAAGCAGCAAGAGTGAGCTAGGCTAGCACTGCCAAAGAGACTGGGATATAAAAGCCCAAGGCCAGCCCCAGTGACATGACCTCCAGCAAGGCTCCATCTCTCAAAGGCCCCACCCACTGGGGGATCAAGCAAGGCTTAATCACAAACACATGAAGCTATGGAGGATACTTCATACCCAAACCACACTAAGGAGAACTGAAAGGACTCACTGGTTGCTGTGCTGGACCACCAAGGTTACCGCTGGGTGTACCATTAGCTAACAGCTGTTCTCTCAGACCAATGTGGGAACTGGCCTGTGAGTGTGCTGTAATGGGCTCACTGGCCATAATTAACTTGTGAGGCACCCATCATGGGCATTGTTTTCCAGCCCTAAGTCCAGTTAGGAGCTTGAAGTAAGCCATGGTGGGGTGTTGTGATGGTTTGATTCAGGTGTCCCCCATAAACGTAGGTGATCTGAATGCTAGGTTCCCAGCTGATGGGGATTTGGGAATTAACGCCTCCTGGAGGCGGTGTATTGTTGGGGGCGGGCTTATGGGTGTTGTAACCAACTTCCTCTTGCCACCACTCTCCTATTGCTATGGCCCGCCTGATGTTGGTCAGGTGGTCATGTCCACCTTCTGCTCATGCCATTATGGAGCTTCCCCTTGGGTCTGTAAGCCAAAATAAACCTTCTTTCCCCCCCACAAGCGGCTTTGGTCAAGTGTTTTCTGCCAGCAATGTGAACCTGACTGCAACAGGTATCTATACCAAGGGTCAGATATTTTTGTCTAAAAGAATCAGATAGTAAAAATGCAGAGGCCATCAATCACCACATGCAATTATAGAAGTGTATCACTGCAGTAAAAGCAATGGCACCCAGAAACAGATGTTATACAAATAAGTGGGCATGGCTGACTTCCAATAAAACTTTACTGACAAATCTTGTCTTGGACCAGCAGGATGTAGTTTGTAAACTATCTGTATCACGTGACTCAGCAAACACTGCAGAGCAAGCTTTAAACTGACAGTTGTTAATCATTGACCAGTTCGCCACAGGAAGACAACTCACTAAGATTGCACGTTGTTTTTGTTTTTTTTTTCCAAAGGCAACTTGAAACTAGTGTCTGTTCAATGTGGGAATAAACAGCTGCCCTCTGGTCTGTCTTCAGCACCTGTGGATGCTCATCCCACATTACAAGCTCCTTGAGAGAGATGGCTCAGCGGTTAAGGTGCTTGCCTGTGAAGCCTAAGGATCCAGGTTCGATTCCTAAGCACCCACATTAGTCAGAGGCATAAGGTAGTGAATGAGTGAATGCGTCTGGAGTTTGTTTTCAGTGGCTAGAGGCTCTGGTGTGCCCATTCTCTATCTGCCACGTTTTTTTTTTTTTTTTTCTCTCTCTTTCAGATAAGTACTTTTTTCTTTTTTTAAGAGCTTCTTGAGTCAGTCAAGCCTCTGTTGTGATAATGGTTTTGCCCTTCACTTTCTTTCTAGGCTCAACTCTGCTTCATCCTTTTTTTCATCCGGCATCGTTTCCACCTCCCAGGGATTAGGATTAGATCATACTCTTTCCTCTCAAGGGTGGGGCAAGGTTGGCTGACAGTTCTAGAGGATTAAATCACCAAATTAGGAGCTGGGAGAGGATATGTAGAAATAGAACTTGGGAGTATTGTCCATGGAGACCAAAGGCTAGAGAAAGAAGTTGTCAATCTGGGGGTATTGCCCCAGAAATTACCATTATATGCAATATCAATAACTTTTGTATGGTATTAACACATGGATAAGAAACTTCTAGACCCTACAGAGAGCTACGGCCTATAAGAAGGAAAGCCAAATTCCCTGAGTCTCTAGAGCAAGTAGAAGATGGAAATAAACAGGCTCTGCAGTTACTGCTTGTAAACTATCTGTATTCCCAACACTCAGCAAGCTAAGGAAGGAGGGTTTCCATGAGTTAAAGGATAGCCTGGACTGAGATGTTTAATGAATTCTTAACCAGCCTGGGTTGGGTTAGAGTGTAAGACCATTATCTCAAAACCAAAAGTCAAAAAAGTCAACATTTCTAAAGCACTTCTGTTTTGTTTGTTTGTTTTTTGAGGTCTAGCTCAAGCAGACCTGGAATTCACTATGTAGTCTTAGGGTGGCATGAAAATCAACACGATCCTCCTACCTCTGCCTCGCTCGTGCTGAAATTAAAGGTATGTGCCACCATACCAGCTAAAACACTTTTCCGCATCTTCAGGCTCTTACATTCTTTCTGCCCCTTCCAGAAGTCTCTCTCATAAGCACACATTCACAAGTATGAAGGTGATTAGCTGGAAAGAAGGATTTTATTGGGAGTGGGGGGGAAGATAACAGGGAGTAATGGGGCGAATCAAACCAAAATATACTGTATGCATGTATGAAATTGTCAACAAAAAACAGTAAGGAAGCAGTCCAAGAAGAGGAGATGCTGAAGTGATAGAAGATGTGAATTCTCCAGGCAACAGCTCCCTGGGGAAGCCATTCCCACAGGAGTAAGGAGTGTGTTGGCCAGAGGAGCAGAAACAGGTGCTGACAAGAGGACACGTGTTACAGAGAGCAGCAATGTGGCCATTACTATCATGAGAGGCAAGGTCAGACTGGTGCATTAGTATCCACTTCATAGAGACATGTGGGCATGGCTTATGGATCACAATGCTTTTAGAGTTAAGATAAATGACAGCCAGCAAACATGTTGGGTAGTGGGGCTGGAGAGATGGTTTAGTGGTTAAGGTGCTTGCCTGCAAAGCCTAAGGACCCTGGTTCAATTCCCCAGGACCCATATAGAGCCAGAAGCACAAAGTGGCTCATGCATCTGGAGTTTGTCTGCAGTGGCTAGAGGCCCTGGCATATCCATTCTCCCTCCTTCTCTCTCTTTGTTTTGCAAATAATTTTTTAAAAAATGATGAGCAAAGGCCCACGTTTATACAGATACTCAGGTGCCAAGGCCCCATGCTAGTGTATCAGCACATGGAACTGGGTACGAGTGCAGTTATGAGCCGGAACACATTCCCCGTGTGTCCACTGGTTCCCAGTTCAGCCCATTAGCCAGTTCTCCAGTCCACAATTCTGAGAATGGGCATATTTTGTCCCACTGCGTTGGCATGTGGACTGTGCAGCAACGGTGGGGAAGAGCCGGATGTAAGTCCTTTACACTTGTCACGGCCTCACTTACCTCAATGCAGGTCAGTATCGCACCTTGGAAGACAGGGGTGAGATTGTTCCATGCTCAGCATCCAAAGGGCTGTGAGCGGTGACTCTTGTCATACCTTCTTTTGATTGGTCACACTGGTCTCCAGAAGTTTGACAAGTGGTCCATCTCCGTAGGTGGGGACAAGAGAGAAAGGGAGTTTAGTCACACCAGCAATAGTTAGGGTTTAACTAACACCAGCACGATGACGAAAATCTCTTCAATAGGAGGTTGGGTGAGGCTGTGGGTGGGGCGTCTGGCTTATACTTTGGGTGGTGAGGTGAGTGGCCATACAGATTTGACTGGGACTGACAGACAAATTGGTCCATTCGCCAGGGAACTGGAGGGAGGAAACTTAAAAGACAAGAGACAAGTATACCTGCGGCGGAGGTCAGGGGAACGTACAAAAGCAGAAAGGCAGCGGAAGAAGTGATTGTTTGGCAGAGTGACATCCTTCAGAAAGCGCCTGTCATGAGAGAGACACTGAAGAGAGTTTGCCTAACCAGCTGATGTCAGGAACCCTGCCATTGGCCTTGCTACCAGTAGGTAGGCTCATGAGCAGAGAATTAGATAAAGGAGGGCACCTGGAATCCTCACATGGGGCACACGTGTCTGCACACACACACACACAAGCACATTTGCATATATACATCTAACACACAGGCACATGCACAAGAAAACTTACAAGAAGTGAATCTGCACTCAAGGGGTACACTGTAGTGGACACTTTCTGTACCACCCTGAATGCCAGTTGGGACTGAAGGTCCCATTTCAGAGATGTCAAAGAGAATTGACATCTGACTGCTGAGAGTTCTCTCTGAGAGTGATGCAAGTCGGCACAGGAACTGTCTGGAAGCAGCTAGACTGTAAGAAATGATGTGTGGGCATATAAAGACAAGCCCTTCTTGACTAACTCAGAAAACCCTCAAGGCCCAGGTCAGCTCAGAGATGCCTGTGAAGTGAGCCAAAACCATTCCTAGAATAACGGGCAGCTTGGAAGTCTCTCTTCCTGCTGCTGATGCCTTCCCTTTCTCCACAGATGTCAAAGCCAAGGTCAGTGTCTAGTAAACTTTCACTCTGACCTCAGGTACAGAGTCTGCTACCTGAGGAAACTGACCTGAAATATCATGAAGTTACATGATGTCCCCAAAGCACATGACGCCAGGCTGATCTCACCTTAGTCGAGTATGAGCTGAAGACAACGAAAATATGAGTTTCAACCCACAGTAATAATAGTGGCAATAATAACAACTGCCGTTACTACTAAGAGCTCACCTAATAGTAAACTAAGTGCTTTACATGCATTAATTCACTTTATTCTTTTCCACAAGTCCATTATAATCCACATTTTACAGAAAAGTAAAGGAGGCACCAGGGAGTTAATTATCTTCCCCAAGTTCATGTGCTTATCCATTACACCTTACCAGTTTGAATTTGGATATGGCTCTAAAAGAGACATATTTGTAAGAGAAGTTTGAGAACAATCCCTTTACTTTCTTAGCCTGTCAGCCTAAAATTTGAGCCTTTAAACACAGCACAGGCTTTTCTTTTCTTTCTTTTCTTTTTTTTTTTTTTTACTACACATAAACTCCCTCATATTCATTGGGAAAAAGAAAAGTTGTTCTGAGGAAAAAGAAGACATTCACTAAAGATATAGGTCACAATAATCAGTGATTATAAAATTCCTCATTTTTATAAAATACATATATCATAGACATATAATGCTTCTGTGATAGGAAGTTGTCTGGTTTCTTGATTTTTGAACTGGTAATCCAACTCTTCCTGTGTTTTGCCCAAGCAACAGTTGGCAGATGACCAGTGTTCACGGCTGTGTTTGACTGAATTCCTTGACAGTGAGAGGACCAGTGTGCCTGCTGTATTTCATAACCGAGTGTATCCAGTTTGGGGGAGGAGGTGCTGGTCCTGTATTCCATATGCACAGGAACCAAGTGGGCTCCACTCGGTAAATACTTAGAGGCTATCTCCTATGGTGGACCCCACACAAGGGACTTCCATTGAGAGCCCAGCAAGAACAGTGCTGGTATCAGTTGGATTTGCGATGTCCTTCCCCCAGGATCCATATGCAAATAGTTTGATCCTCAGTACGACTGGGAGGTGATGGACCATTTTAAGAGGTGGAGCCTCTTAGGAGGTCTTGAGGTCATTGGGTGTATGCTCTTGAGGGATATTGTTGGTGGTCCCTTTCTCTTACCTCGTAGGTGAAGTGGGAAGGTTTTCTCGTATGCATGCTCCAGCCATGGCTCTCTGTCATAAGCCCAAAGCAATGTGCTTAGCCAATTATAGAGCAGAGTCTCCAAAGCTGTGAGCCAAGATAACCCTTTGCTGTTCGTAAGTTCAGTGTCTTAGCTGCTTGCTCTTGTGATGAGAAGATTTTGGACACAGAAGTACCCCATAGGCTGTAAGTTCCATTACCTGGAGCTCAAATTCAATCATTTCTGTATATGGAGGCATTCACATAACATTTGTACTATAATATTTTTATTGTACTTTTTTTTAAGGTAAGGTTTCACTCTAGCCCAGACGGACCTGGAATTCACTATGTCATCTCAAGCTGGCCTCAAACTCATAGCCATCCTCCTACCTTGGCATTCTGAGTGCTGGGATTAAAGGATGGACCACCTTGCCCAGGCCTGAAACGTTTTGAAAATGGGTTTCTCTTGCCATAAAAGGAAGCTGTTCATGAAAATCAATTTATAATATATAATACCTAGTAGTTTTTATTTATTTCTATTTTAATTTAATTTAATTTTTAAAAAGGATTTACTCTCATATGCCCTCTCTTCCACCCCCATGCCACTGAGATCCCCCCTTAGTGAGTTATTGGTATTCAGTGTGGGGTCCTGAGGACCTCCATCGGCCTTGGGGAGGGGAGGCTCAGGTTATTCCTACCTACCCTTTGGCTCTTACAATCTTTCTGTCCCTTCTTCCACAATGTTCCCCAAGCCTTGGCCTTGTTAGAAATCTGATTTAATGTTCAATTCCCTATAGTCTCTGGATTTCCTTTTTGATGAGATTTGAGCGACCACAGTGTCTATCGCCATCCCTGGATCTGGTTTTCAGGCTAGCAGTGAGAGCAGCACTCCTAACAGTTTCTAAATAATAAGTTTTAGAAATCCAAAATTGCTTTGAATTCCTCCAGCAATACAGGAAATTCAGGCCTCACAGGAGACAGGAAAAAGGAGAAATAAGGGAAATAAGTGTGTGGGGGGGTGGCTGTTTGATGTTCTAAAATGATATGATAAAAAAATAACTGGGGGAAAGTTCTAAATAGCTTTGATCCAAGGTCTAGTCCTGTCATTGGGTGTGGGAAGAGTAATTGAGAAAGATTCTGTTAGTTGCTTGATACCAGAATATCTAATATTTTCAGTTCTCAATTTCTCAATTTCCTTATCTATGGAATGTAGTATTTACTTTTTGAGGTTTTGATGAGGATTAAATGAATAAGATAGCTTGGGACCCTGGCTTTCATATCACAAACATGTAAAAAGATGAACTTACTCGTTGCTTTCATTGGCAGATGCCAGCTTGTGGGAGAAGGATCTGCTCAGTGCAAGGCTCCATGATGTCACTGGGATCCAGAAAAGGCCACAGAGCCCTGACACACAGCGGATGAAAGGGGGCTTCTCAGGTGCACAGGGACTCTGGGTGCATTCTTACATAGCCTCATTCCTCCTTTTTTATGATGAGTTCATTTAGCGGATACATTTTTGAATTTTTGTGCCACCTTTCCTTGTGATGGCACTTTGATGTCCCTTTGGAAAGCTACTCTGTGATGACTCCTGGTACACAGAAACAGAGCTAGACTGAGTCCACCCCTGGCTGTCAGAGTGGGCATGGCAGGAACATCTGCTCAGTGTCTCAGAGCTCAGTGTGGTCAGAACAGAGCCAATCAGAATGCATCTTGGGACACTGTGAAAATCCATCGGCAAGAAGAAAAGGTGGGCTTCTAGGGCTGTTGTACAATTAACCCAGCCACTTAAGCCAAAGCAATGTATCCTCTAGTTCTGGAGGGCTACACTCCACAAGCAAGATGTGGGCAGTGCTACGTTGTCTCTCCAAGTAGCAGTGAAGGGTCTCCACCCTTCCTATCCCAAGTTCTGTCCTCACTTGATAGCCCTTGCCGTGTGTGTGTGTGTGTGTGTGTGTGTGTGTGTGTGTGTGTGTGTGTGCATGCGCACTCACACCAGAGGATAGCCTTGGTTTCCACCCTTAGGAACTATAACCACTTTACTTTTTTATTTTAGAGATCAAGAGAGAGAGAGAGAGAATTGGCATGCCAGGGCCTCAGCCACTGCAATCAAACTCCAGATGCTTGGGACACCTAGTGGGTATGTGCAATCTTGCTGAAGAGATGTTTTAGCGGCTAAAGCGCTTGCCTGGGAAGCATGTTTGACTGTCTAGATCCCATGTAATCCAGCCACACAAAGCTGAGGCCCTTTACGTATCTGAGCATCTCATGGGCCTGAAGTTCGCCTAGTAAACTAGATTAGTTAGCCATCAACCACAGGGTCTCTTCCTGTCTTCCTTTCCCTGTGCTGCGACTGTAAGAAACTGTCTCTATGCCTGTGGGGTTATGTTTTTTATTCGTTTGTTTGTTTTAACATGGATTCTAGGGATTCAACTCAGCTCCTCATACTGTCCAGACAAGCATTTTACCAAAAGAGCCATCTCCCCAGCCCAGAACACAGCGGTTGCATGGCTTCGACCCCCTCTCAGGGTCTTGGGCATGTCTGTATCCAAATTTCCCCTTGTCCTATAAACTCTAATCACATGTATCATGGCCCCCACTACGGAAGGGTACACGAGTATGCTTATGTCTTAAACGCTTCCATTACTTATATCTGCATGGCATCATTTTCGGGTGGGACCATATTCTGAGATGATGAAGATTAGAACTGGGGAGTTTTGGGGCAGCAGGGGGAAGAGGTACAAGTCAACACATTATGCATGTCGTCATCTGAACATGTGAAGACAAACATGTCCAAAGCTGCCCCCTAACCTGTTGGGTACATGAGCCCAAATTCCCCCAATTTAAAACCTGCATTAACTTATTAGAGCTATGGTTCCATAACACCAATATAAAATAATCCAACACAGAACAAAATCATAAGCCATTTAGATTTTTTTTTCTTTTGATTTTGTGACTTCCTCCTGGTTCCCACAGGGAGGGTAAAGGGTTTGTTAATGGGACTAGAAGTCCCGTTGCAGTAAAAGAGGTGAGCAGAATGTAGGAGGCGCAGACACACTGTGGGACACTGTCCTCCCAACATGAACTGGCTGGTGCACTTATGTCCCCACAGTGATGACGGATACTTTTACAAGACCAGAATGGTTCTGAGTCCGTCAGCATTTTGACATGCAGGACAGGAGAAAAGAGACAAGCAAACAGAAGGAAGGGCTGCCCTGAAAGGCGGGGAGGCTCTAGGAATAAGGGCTGGAGATAGGGGACCAAAAATGTGTGAAGGTGCAGGGACACAATCCAATTAGTGTTCTTATGTTAAGGGTCTTAAATTTTTCAAAAAAAAAAAAAAAGAAAAAGAAAAGAAATAGGAAGTCCAGAAAAAGATCTAAGCCAATTTTGAAGAGAAACCTCATGTTTGACACATTCTTTTATCTCATGTGCCGTAACCACCAGTGGCTCATGTCCTTTCTAACCTGTCCTGGTTGTTACTAGTACCTGGCAGGTTGGGCCTGGTAAGTCCATAAAAGCCAGGAGCATCCACACCAGCTGATGGTGCCCAGTGGAGGCCCTCTGAGAACTGCCCATGCCACACTACATCGCATCAACTGTATTTATTCTCCCTTTACCTCTGTCACGTGAGGCTCTGCCAAAAAAAAAAAAAAAAAGGCTGATGATTTTTACATGAAGATAGCTTCTCCTCTCCTTTGTGATTTGGAAATTATAAATGAGAGCTTAATTTTGAGGGAGTTGTTTGTCCTGACAGGAAGAATAATTAAAGTGCAAATCTCTAGAAGGGGGAGGGTACCTGAAAAATTAAGGAGATTGTTGATGTTATTATTGATTAATAATTATCAAAAACTCACTTTAAAATATAATTAGCCCTTGGGTTTTGATAGTCTCTATTATCCTCATTAGATAATGGTGAAATAAAGATGGATGAATTCTCAAACCCATGTATTAATGATTCAGGCTTCCAGAAGGATCAGCCTAGATTCCGTATCCAGCGGCTTTCCACATCAGCCCATGGCTTCACTTAGCTGTCTAGATTTTGAGTGTGTTCCAGTGAGATTAACTCTTAGGGCAGAGATTTCATCGGGAGATAAAGTCTGATAAATTAAGAAGAAAAAAAGACAAAGCCATCTCCAATCCTTTCCGTAGTATTCCACCGAGAGTCCCCAGAAGGTGACATCAGAATGCAACCCTAATGAAGTCTCCAAAATGCCTTCCTGTAATTTCATCACACGCAGGGGAATTTTCTGAGGAAGCCTCTTAATGATGCCGACAAGAGCCACATGCACATGAGTCATTGAGGAACGCAGACCTCTCCTCTTGCTTCAGATTTGGTATGACAGTCTTGTGT
Organism: Jaculus jaculus; assembly: GCF_020740685.1. NCBI lineage: Eukaryota > Metazoa > Chordata > Mammalia > Rodentia > Dipodidae > Jaculus > Jaculus jaculus. Next base: position 131,826,813 of record NC_059109.1, read on the forward strand.
GTTAAATAAATACCAATAAATTATTAAAACCTATTGGTTGTATCGTAACACAGAGCCTTAACAATGTATTATGTCAGCGTGTACAGCTCTCGCTCAGGGAAATTCTCTTCTCTTTAATTCAAGCACTGACATCCTGCGCCAGCACAAAGCCTTTCTTATTGGAGATTGACACATGTCTGAAATTGCTTAGATACTGTGTTGTGTGCTTAACACTCGAAACCCTCTGAGTGGAATTCTATGCCACTGCGCATGAACAATGCCTTACAAAAAATTTCTTAGCCTGAGGGTTCAACCGGAGGATTGGAGAAACAAAAAAGTGTATTCACTACTATTGCTTTAAGTTAGGGGAATAATTACCCTGGTTGAGAGAAATGAGGAGGGGCCATTCCTAGCCCCTTGGAAAAACAGTATGTTTATCAGACCTTAAATTAGGACATTAAATTCAAGATGTGTGTTGTGCGTGGATTCTGGGTTGTGTCAGCCAAATGGCTGCCTGGGCTGTGGTGGCGATGTGTGAGTCATCATGTGCTATGACTGGCTTGGGGGAAGTGTCTTTGCTCCAGCTTTATTTTGGCACCCCAGGGGAAATCATCTAACCCTGATGAACTCTCTTTCTCACACCCAAGGGTGAACTTCCTCCAGTTAACTTTCCAAGTGTTACCGAGTCTTTCTCTTTGAACATCACTGGGAAAGAGTCAAGAGACAAAGTGAGGCTGGCACAGTGGCATCATTTTTATTCCTAGCACGCAGAAGGCTGAGGCAGGAGGATTGCCGGCTTGAGGCCAGTTTGGCTACATAACTGCAGTGTCAAAAAATAGGAGAGAGACAGAGAGAGAAGAAGAAAAAGATGAAGAGGAAGGAGTCAGGGGAGGAGGAAGGAGGAAGGGAAGAGGAATAGAGGAAAGGAAGGGAAGGAGAGGGAGGTGAGAAGGGATGGAGAAATCAAAAAGGAAGCAAACTGAAGTTCAAAGGATAGCAAGAATTAGGGTTAAGTCTTGAACCCCGAACTGCCAGTGTGGGCCATTTCAGTTCAACTAGCTCCTTTTTGACGCTTGGGAGACAAGGTTCTTTGAGCTCCATTTACTTAGGTTGAGCCTCGCTGCGCCTTTGTTATCCATACAGTGGGTGAGCCAAGGCCAGAAATTCTTCACCTGTTTCCTGATGAATTCCAGTTTGGTTTTGAGACAGAATGAGTTGTGTGGAGCTGTCAACAGGCTGTGAAAGCCCCTGTCTTCTTCCTGGTCCTCCAGCGCCCTGTGCCTCTCCTCACCTGCTCTCACCCCGGGGTCTCCTTCAAATACTGCCCAACCTCAGAGTATGCTCTGTGCCGTGCCCGGGCCCGTCTCCTCTAGAGGACTTCTAGAATGCAACAGTTATTTCGTCTCCTTCCCCGGGTATATGAGCACAGAGCTTTGTCTGTAAATTCATGCCTCTAACAGCATTTGGCACCTAGTAGACATTCAGTACACATGCTGATGGCTTATTGGTTGTGTTGTGTTGTTTAGTTTAGTTTTGTTTTGGGAAGTAATGTCTTGCTCTAGCCCGGGCTGACCTGGAATTCACTATGTACTCTCAGGGTGGCCTTGAACTCTCTGTGATCCTCCTACCGCATGCTGGGATTAAAGGAGTGCGCCCCCACGCCTGGCTTGGGTACTATCTTTTAACAACTCCAAACAAAGCGTTAAGCCTCCATTACCTGTATCCACGTCTCTCCCTTCATGCCCTTGCATGCCCAAGGCCCAAAATCTAACAGTCTTTTTGCTCCACTCCTTCCCCGGCCCTTGAAGCTATCCCAACCAACCGAGGGGACAATGACAACTGTCATCAGATCCAGCGATTAGCCCGGTGAGCAGTTCTTTCTCAAGCAAGTGACTCACAGGGGACGCAGAGGTGCGCTCGCACCGGCCACCACCCAGGCGACTCTGGGCCTGAGGACCCTTGCCTGACAGGGGACTTTAGTGCCAGCCTTTGCGTGGCTTCGAGTTCTCTTTTCAGGCACTGCCAGCCATTGCGTCAGGGCTCCCTCCCTTCTTCCGTGAGAGCCATGGGCTCATATAAAAGGAGAAGACAGGAAATAGCAGTCGGTTCAAGACAGGGTTCTCAGGGCCTCCTTTGTGTGTGAAATTGAGTGTTTTGTTTCCATGGCTATATTTAGAACAGAGCACAAAGAAGAAAAAGGGAGTGGGCATAAGAAGTGGGCGCGTTTACAGATATGTAAGTGATATGATTAAGACAGCGGAGAGATGCTATGCAAATAAATAGCAGTGGGGGTGGGGGAGGAGCGCATTACTCACCTGAGAAAGACTGTGGGGACTCAGGAAATTCAGGGACGCCTGAGGACAGTAATGCTACTTGTCACGAGTTCAAGCACTTGGAGCTGGTAATGTACTTGTCTAGTAGGCATGAGGACCTGAGCTCAGTTCCCAGCACTTGTGTGGCATTCTGGGCATGATGGCACAAATGTGTAATTCCGGCATTGGAGAGGTGGGCACAGGAGAATCCCTGAGGCTTCCTGACTACGTCGGCCTAATTGCTTAGCTCCAGGTCGGTGAGAGTCCTACCTCAAGGGAAAACGTGGATGTGGTGCCTCTTAGGGTGACACCTGAAACTCTCCTTTATCTTCCACACATAAAAATACATGCGCGCACACACACACATATGTGCACCTGTACGTACATATTGTGACCACACATGTACCAAACACGCACACACACATGCTAAAGAGCGAAATGATCAGTACCATGAAAAACTTGTAGTAGCTACATTGATCAAAGGCTGGTACAGTCCCAGTTATAACCAGCTCATCTATGCATCTCATTTGACTTCACACCAAGCGCTGTCGCTACGTCCGTTCTTCCAACGAAAACACAGAGGCACAGAGATGTAAAATAACTTGCCCAAGGTTAAACTGAGGACGAAGTAGCCACAGCCTTGGGACTCACTACAGAGCCTGGTGCACCTGCCTCTCCAAAAACTCAGTTCTTTTGAGAATTAACCAGATGCAATTGGCAATCTTGCCTCATTTTCTACTTACCCAGTGGGTCACTTCACAGGATGTAACCTGGTACAAAATTATATGGAGTCAACCATGGAATTCTTCTCCAATCCCACTGTCCAAACACTATATCCTTCTAGAACCTCCCGGTGCATGCAACCTGCATTGACACACAGACAGGTGTACATGTGAATATGTATATAATTTTATGGAGTACTGATTAAGACTAGGAAAATGCACTCAAAAACACTTTTGGGGGAACCTGCATGCTTGTTGACACGTGCTTGTATTGCGGGATACCTAGAGACAGAATGATGGCCAGATACCTAGAGACAGAACAGTGAATCATAGGCATTCCCTCAGGGCAGAGCAGTTCTTACCTGCATAGTCATTCCCATTTCAGGGTATTTGCTCCTGAGGGAAAAAGAGCAGCTGCTGGGTGCTGTGCTGACCCATAACTAACCCCAGGGCACAGAGAGATGCCTCAGTCAGTGAAGTGCTGCTTGCCTGGCAATCATGAGGGCCTGAGTTCAATTCTCAAAACCTACATTAAAAAAAAAAAAAGAGGAGGAGCATGCTTATGACTCCAGAGATCTAGGGGCAGGGACAGGAGGATCTCTGGAGCTCACTAGCTAGCTGGTCAAGCCGACTTGGCAAGCTGAAAGCCAATAAAGACCCTGCATCCGAAAGGTAGACAATGCTAGAGAGACAGCTTAGCGGTTAAGGCACTTGCCTGCGAAGTCTAAGGACTCATGTTTAACTCTCCAGGTCCCATGTAAGCCAGACGCACAGTAACACAATGTCACGCAAGCGCAAAAGAGAGCACACACATCTGGAATTTGATTGCAGTGGCTACAGTCCCTGGCATGCCAATTCTTTTTTTCTGTCTCCTCCCTGTTTCTGTCCCTCCCCCTCTCCCTACACATAAAAAAATGACCAGTCTATTGGGCTTGCCTCAAAAAAAAAAAAAAAAAAGTAGACAGTGTCTAAGGAGTAATGATGCCCGAGGTTGTTCTCTGGGCTCCACACACATACATGTACATGTGTGCACGCACTTGTGAAATCATACACACATGCACACAAAAAGAAATAATGCTAACAATGTCCTTTCTTCTGACCCCATCATAGATGTCTCAGCTTTATGAATATTGTTTCCGGCCTCACAAAGGTCAGGGGTCACCAGGAAACTCTGGTCTGCGTCTTTACCCCTGGAGAGGACACTGAAGCAATGGACCCGATCTCGAGATCTCAAGAGTCCTTATTGCCCAACACAAAAGACTAGCGAAGGTGCGGACCACTGTTCACCTGACGTCTTTGCCATGACCTGCTCTTCCCCCGTTGACCGAGCTGGTTTCAGTCCATTGAAAACTGTTTCTCACTGGACGATTCTTCGGTGACTCGGAGCTGCAAGGGCCTTGGGTTTGTAGTACCACTTGGGTTTCCTTGTGCTTGGATGGGGCATGGAGGCTGTGTCATGCCTGGGCCCTGGCGCCACCTGCTCTCCGACGGTCACTGCCGCTCCCCGAACACCCGCCCAGCACGGAGCAGCGGCTTCCAGCCTGAGGCCCGTCTGCTCATCCCTATGCTCCCATTGCGTCAGGTTTCCGTTAACACTCAAAAGAACACCAACCTCGCCCGGCGTGGGTGGCACACGTCTTTAATCCCAGCACTCGGAGGCAGAGGTAGGAGGATCGCCATGAGTTCGAGGCCACCCTGGAAGTACATAGTGAATTCCAGCTCAGTCTGGACTAGAGTAGACTCTACCTCAAAAAATAACAAAAATACCTACTTCGTCCATGATATATGTCATACCTGACATGTCCTTACTCCCTCCCAGGAGCCACATCACACCTCCTCCTCCCATCCTGGAGTGCGGCTGCAGCCCCGTGGGGTTGCCTCTTCCTACCATGAGCCACAGTGGTTTGCTTTCCACAGACCCAGAGTGACCACACAGTTGTGCCTTTTTTTTTTTTTTAACATTGACTAACTTTACTTATTTTCTGAGAGAGAGAGAGAGATGGAGAGAATGGGTGTGCCAGGGCCTCCAACCATTGCAAAGGAACTCCAGATACATGTGCCACCGTGTGCATCTGGCTTATGTGGGTACTGGGGAGTTGAACCTGGGTCCTTTGGCTTTGCTAGCAAGAGCCCTAATGGCTACGCCAACTCTCTAGCCCAGTTGTGCCTTCTTTAGGAGAATTCTTCCCTTTCACTTCCCATGGATGGCTTCATCTTTTCATCTATGTAATACTTTATTTTTATTTACTTGAAATTTTCAGTGTCTGCCAAACATTTACTTGTATAAATAGAGGCCACTTTTCAAATGTCTGTGTTTAGAATACATAGCAGCTCTTAGAATCACATTAAATATTTAATTAATTTCAGCTAGAGGTCCTGGTGCACCCATTCTCTTTGTCTCTTTCTCTTCTCTCTATCTCTGTCTGTTTGCAAATAAAAAATAAACTCTATCTGCCTCATGCTCTCTCAAATAAATAAATGAATAAATAAAATATGTTTTATTCTAAATATGCTTTATTTATTTATTTGAGAGAGAGAAATAGGGGGAGAGAGAGAGAGAATGGGCGCACCAGGGCCTCCAACCACTGCTAACGAACTCCAGACACATGTGCCTCCTTGGGCATCTAGTTTATGTGGGTCTTGAAGAGTTGAACTAGGGTCCTTTGGCTTTGTAGGCAAGTGCTTTAACTTCTAAGCCATCTCTCCAGCCCAAAATATTTTTTTTAATGAGATGTATGAAAGCAATGTCAATTCCACTCCTAGGAAAAGCATCCATTACTGTGGGGAACGCAGTAAAGGTTAAGTGACATAAGATCAAGTCTTGAGAGCTGAGGAGATGATCCGGTGGACAAGGCATTTGCCACTCAAGTATGAGAATGTGAGTTCAGGTCCCCGTCCTTCTCCTAAATGCTGGGTGGGCATGGTAGCCTCCCTGTAAGCCCAGCACTCAGAAGGCAGACGCAGAGGCTCCCTGGAGCAATCTGGCTAGCTAGGCTAGCTGAATTATAGAGTTCTGGATTCAAGTGAGAAAGGCTTTCTCAGGAAGTAAGGTGGAAAGTGATCAAGACACCTAGGGCTGGAGGGGTGACTCAGTGGTTAAGGCACTTGCCTGCAAAGCCTGAGGACCCATATTCAACTCCCCAGGTCCCACCTAAGCCAGATGCACAAAGGTGAGGCAAGTGCAAAGTTGCACATGCCCATTAGGTGGCGCAAGCATCTGGCGTCAGATTGCAGTGGCTAAGACCCTAGTGCACCAATTCTCTCTCTCTCCCTCTGTTCTCTCTCTCTCTCTAAAATAAAAAATAAAAACATTTTAAGAGACACCTAATATAAATTTCTGGCCTCCATCTGCACACATGCTAACATGCTCAGACACACATGCACACACATGTATGTCTGTGAGCACCTGCATGCATATGAGTGTGTATACATGTGTCCACACTAGCCTTGAACTTGTGATATTCTTGCCAAAGTCGACAAAGTTTTCAGTACCAGGTGTGTATTCCCTTCCATACAGCCAGCCTTCCGTGCAATGAGAGAGCAGTTGGTTTCCTCCAGAGCAGACAGGCCACTTTTGCACTTGTTCAGTCATCTGGCCTGTCTTCCCAAACTTGCGGTTTCCAGTATCCACAGTTTGCACCGGTGATGACTTCTTTCTGCTATAGGGCTGCATGCAGTGCAGCTTTTTCCAGCTTTCAGTTGGCTGGGCTACAGGGAGAAGGTTTTCTGCTCAGCATCAACTTGATTCCTCAGCGACTCTGCCGCTCAGGCACGTGAAGTCTTCAGCAATAGGGTCTTACCATCTCTTTCTCACGGGAAGCCAAGGACCTTGGCAATAGCCTGTCATGCTTTGGAGGCAACAGGGAACTCCCTGGCCAACAACTCACTGGAAGGTATCCCACCCGTGGCAATGAAAATTTTCTAGTGACAATCTATGGCTTCGGGATGTGCCTTTATTCAGGAAAATAGATTTTCATACGCCTTATTCGGAATGTCTTGAATTTTGATTGACTCTCCCCTCCCCCCTTCTTTTACCCTCACCGTGGGCCTCTTGCCACGGTAGCAGTGTGCCTGGGCCACTCGTCACCACAACCCTTTAGGACAGAACAGGTAACTAGATCCATGTTGTTGAGAAGGAAAACGAAGGCCGGATGGGACCAGTCCACAGCTGAGGAGTGGCAGAAAGGGACTGGGTCTGCGTGTGACTGGAAGACTCACCTGGCGCACCACAGCCCCGCGCCACCCCCCGGCCCCCCATGGATGTTTTATCTCCATAGTGCTGGGGGTGAGTCCCAAGGCCTGGTATGTTAGGCATGTGTTCTACCATGGAGCTTTATCCAAAGTTCTTTTTCTGTTTCTGCCTTTGTTTGTTTTCATTATTTTGAGACAGTATCTCAGGCTGGCCTTAAACTCTTCTGCCTCATTCCCCTAAATAGCTGGGGCTACAGACCTGTCCCACCAAATTCAATTAAGATGAATGGAATGCAAACTCATGGATGAATATCCCTTACCCAAAATTCTCCTTTCTGTAATTTTTGTTCAGCCAAATAATCTGTGTATGATTAGCCAATCCTGCTAGAACCACCGCTTACCCCCCACACAAATAAGTTCCAACAACTTCCCTAAATATTCACAAACATTTTATTAAGATGGATACACATGTCTTTCACTTGTTAAGTTTATTGATTATCTAACAGAAAAAAAACCTGGAACTGGAAGTCACTCTAATTGATGGTCAATCAGAAAGAGATAAAGTGACTTCAGTTATACAATGGAAGCTAATGGAAAGATGGTTTGTTTAGTTAAAGTGGGATTAACTCTAGCTTTCCGGCATGCACCGCCCAGGGTAAGGTGCACCTAGAACAGATGAAATTTAACCAAATGCTGCTTGCACTCCATTCCGCTGAGTAAAACAAAGCAGATAGCATCTCTTATTCTGCTCTCTCAGTAAGTCTTGCCTTCCATGTTGGTGAAAGATTTCTTTTCCAGGATTGTCTACGTTAGTCAAAAAAAAAAAAAAAAAAAGCGCACCTTCTTGGATGCCTGTCTACCTTCATTAAATGGCTTTCAGAGCACACAATGCAACTGAATAACGTGCATTATTCAAATGGTTTTCAGCACGTAGAGGGAAAGGAGGAGCGCTCAGATGGGAGCAATTTTAAGTAGCTCATCTGCACCACAGGAAATTCATTTCTCCTTTGATGCTTATGCCATTTCGTAGGGGGCATATGTATTTCTAGTACCTATATGAAGGGCTTTTTTTTGGGGAGGGTGCTGAATTTTAAGCCACCTCCATGAGAGGCCAGTGAATAGTCTCCACACACTTGCAAACACAACCAAATGCCTTGCAATTTTCTTTAGGAACAATACTTTTTCTGACCCAAAGGTACCAGTAACCATGCAAGATGGTTTTGCTAAGTGGGATTATTTTCTCCCACATGGAGTTTTAGACCCTGTGACAAATGTAATGAAATCTGTCAGTCTTTCCTGCTTGAAGCAGAAAACTAGGTGCCAGTGTTTCTGTCTTATTTGCCAATATTAGGTGAAAAGGGACGGGGGGGAGGGGGGGGGCGGGGTGCTTTGAACAGGCCTTGTAGCTGTGGAGCTCGCGAGGAAAACATATGCAGTCTCCAAAGAGATGGATGGAGCGAATGCAAAAGCCAGGGAGCCTTTGCAGAGAGGGTCCCCCGGAATCCATCCTGACAAGCATTTTGCATGCAGTTAAACAGACAAATGTATTCTTCTGCCAGGATTTTGCAGGAATCACACTTGATGTCTGTCACCCGAAAGATTCCCGGGCACTGGTGGAGTGACAAACTATTATGCCTTAGAGCTGTGGCTCTCAAAATGGTGTGCACGCAGCATCACCTGGGGGGCTTGTTAAAACGCACGCGTCCCGTCCGTCCAGCTTCCAGCTCGGGAGGTCTGGGTGGGGCCTAAGCAATGTCAGTCTCACTGGTCTAGGGACCAGCCATGTAAACCACTAGCTTAGGCTGGGCTGGGGATGTGGCTCACTTGGGAGAGTGACAGAGAGGTTTGTCTAGCACGCACGAGGCCCTGAGTTCAATCCCAGCCTGTAAGCCTAGCTCTCAGGAGGTAGAGGCAGGAGAATCAGAAGTTCAAGGATACCCTCAACTACATATCAAGTTCCAGGCCAGCCTGAAGATGGAGGTGGGGACCCTACATCAAAGGAAATGAGCCTGAATGGGGGCTTCACCCAAGGTCTCTCAGACCTTATGTTCTTATGTATATACTTTGTGATAGCCACAGCCGTGAAGCCACAGAGGGAACCCCCCCAAAGTACTTACTGAAAACTTAGGTTGGCTTAGCAGTTAAACACCTGCCTGTGAAGCCTAAGGACTCTGGTTCTAGGTTCAGTTCTCCAGGACCCACATAAGCCAGGTGCACAAGGTGGCACAATCGTCTGGAGTTCATTTTCAGTGGCTGGCGGCCCTGGTGCACCCATTCTCTCTCTATCTGCCTTTCTCTCTCTGTCTCACTCACAAATAAATAAATAAAAATAAATATTTTGCTTATAAAAAAAAGAAACAGGGGCTGGGGAGATAGCTCAGCAGTGAAGGCACCTGCCTGCAAGACCTAACAACCGGGTTTGAATCCCCAGTACCTATATAAAGCCAGGCGCACAAAGTGGTGCATGCCTCTGGAATCCATTTGTAGTGGCTGGACACTGGTACACCCATTCTCTCTTATCTGTCTCTCCTCTATCTCTCTCTTTGCTTGCAAATAAATAAATAAAATAATAAAAAAGAAACACTCGACTATTTCTCCACAGCGCTCAGTGGGCATGTTGGGCATGCCTAATGCGCATTGCCTTTCCTCTTGTTGTATGTAAAACTAACTTCCACAGCCTCCAATCTTGCTTCCGCCACTGAACTGGAAAGGCCAGGGCTTGTGTCACACAGGCTAGTGCTTTAGGTGAGAGGCACCAGAGGTGACTGGAGCTGGTGAGTAGAGTCCCCTCACATTTATGATAACTATGTACATTATGAACCAATACATTCTTGGCGTTGGCACCTTATAACATTTTCTCAGCATTCCAGGGATTTCAATGTGACCCCCTAAATAAAGTGAGCCAGCTCCGAGCTCCATGGATCCTTACCACACATTGGGTACCATTTGCTAATAAACATTTACAATGTGGCCTGCTCAGGCCTGGCTTCATAAGACCCATCAGGGACGAACAGAGCCACCGAGCCTGTATTTAGGCCAGCATCTCACACCACATTAAAGAGATTGGTTTGTTCTTATTACATTGCTCTGTTCCTTCTATCTGTGTTCCCAACAGTTCCTACACCCCAGCACAATACTTAGGGATGCTGAGGTGACCACAGCTTTTCCCATTCCTCGGGAGCAATAACAGAAAAAGACTCCCGAGGCCCGCTCGTCTGACACAGTCAGAGCCTCAGGAATCTGCCCGCTCTCCCCATCCGGCGACACAACCATTTTCCTACCTCTGTACCTGCAAGCAGCTATTCCGATAGAAGACACAGGTTCCATTTTGTTCTGTCTGAGTGGGTGGAGAACTAGCCTTTGAAATCTTGGCCCTTTCCTATGTACTCTGCCAAGCCTTGGCATTGCTTGGTTTCAAATTTGGCTGTTGTTAGTCCTTGCTACGAAGTCTCTCTCCATATGTAGAAAGGGTGTGTTTAAGAAGCTACACCCTCTGTGCACCAGTCTATTTTTATAGACGTGTATTGCATAGTAATAGAGATTTTATGCATTGAATCAAACTATTTCCCCCCAATTTTCACTGGGTTTATCGTTCTGCTGCATTATTCAGCTATGATATGGACTTCATGGGCGCTTGCTTGATAAATTCACTACTGTGAGTTTTCCCTTTCACTGGAATTTTTAATCAGATTGCAACCCATCACGTTGAGATCAAAGCCAGGAATAGTGATGTGACCAATTTATGTTTTAGCCAAAGGATGTTCCTCAGAGCACACGGCTTCAAATCGCTTAGTCGCTCGCTAAAGTGTGAGAGAATTTATGATGCTAAATAAAACCAGGGGAAAAAAAAGATGTTTTAATAAAATGGAAATCCAAATGTTAAAATAATGAGCCATCTGCATGGGTGGCCCTCTCTTGAGAGAGATGCCAAGAGCTTTACCATCTGTGAAACATGTACCAGCTGTTTCCTTCCCTTTTTTTTTTGTGAGAACGTAAGAAATCTTTGCAGTTGACGCTTGTAAGTGACACATCGCAGGGAAGGAAACAGGTTCGACTGACTTCAGCAAGGCCGGGCCAGGCCAAAGTTGTCATCTATACCCTTGGCACCTGCAGAGGGGCACATCGGCCTGCTACCTGACTTCTCGAGTCTCCCTGTTCTGTGAACCCAGATAGAGGGCACAGGCCAAAGCTCGGGCAGAGGAAGTGCTTAACATCCCAAGAGGTCATTAACGATAGAATGCTTTCGGAGAAGGACAGTGCCTGTTGGCCCACTGCCTACAAGCCGGTTTGACCCTCGGAGCGCTGAACCAAGGTTTGGGCAAAACAGTAATCCGACTGCCATGGGGGAAGGTGTCTAGAGCAGTCTAAATATTTTTGAACGTGTCTTTCTTTTTTACTTCTCTTCTCTGATCACTGTTTCACATAGCTGCCAGTCAGCCCCGTATCCCTGCTGCTTTTGCCCTCACAAGCACCTTATCTATGTTGCCCAAGTTACACAAGGTCTTAGGATCCGAAGGAGGGCCGGGCATGCAGTCCGTTTTACAAGACAGCTCGGATCTGAGGCAAAATGCCCAGCTGTAGAGTCCTCACAGTGTGGGGTTCTGGCCTGGCCATACCTTCCCCGCTTCCTGATTTTTCTAACCTCCCTTTTCTATAGCCAGAATCTGACAGAATTTTATTATTTTTTTTCCCCCAACTGCCATCTTTTCTACTTCACTTACCGTCAAATGTATTTCAGGAACAGAACCTAACAAGAGGGCTGGTTAATGAACGTGAAGTCTCAGATGCTCCCCTCAGGTGTCATTTCTGAGGACTTCAGAAAGCTCTGGGTCATTTCTCAAGAAATCTGTCTGAAGGGCCGTATGCCATGAAATGAGAAGGAAGCAAAGGCGGGGGCTGGGCATGCGGCTGCCCTGACCCCTGCACCTTGGTGCCAGCAGAAAGCCCGCCAGGAGTCCCGAAGGCGCTCTCTTCCTGCTGAGTTCGGCTACCAGATTGCAGAGGTGTGCATGCAGAGAATTACTTCTTCACGTAAAGTAACGGCATAAAGACATTTTTGCAGGTCGCCCAGTGAGTGAGAGTGATCCATGCTTTCCCGAGCCAAGAGAAATTCTCTTCACCAACTGGTCACTTACTGACTGCTTGCTAGTCTCTAAGCACTGTGTCCACTTCAGGAATGGAGCTATGGGCAAGGCTGAAGCCTCTACTCACTGGGGGGACTCACAGAATAACGGTGGAGCCAAAGAAACCAAACTTACAATAAAGGGTGATGGGACCAAGCCAGTGTGGTTCAGCCACGGACTACTTTTTCCACCTACGCAGCCCCTCCTGGGATGCAGTTTTGAAGCTACCACAGCTTGAAGCAGTGGTCCAGGCATGAGGCTGGAGAGGCTGTGTTTTCCAACACAATATTCTCCAGCTATTCATGCCGGGAACACCCCAAGGCCCCCAGTGCCTGCCTGCCACCCGGGGCAGTACTCAACCTGAAACCACAGTTGACTGCAGGTAATTGAATTTCCGGATAAGAGGGAACTTCTATACACAGGACGGCCCCTCAACAGTTGGTATCTGGTTCAACAAGCCAGTGGCCTCATAGCAAAGAAGCCTGCTAGCGGGCTGAGCTCTGAAGCAGGAAACGGGTGAGCAGGTGAGACGGGAAGAGACAGGCCAGGAGCCCGTGGAGCTCAGCACACACGATGGCCACGGTGGTGGATATGTCCTGTGGCCAACTTGACCACGTTAGGAATCTAGAGACAGGCCTCTTGGCTAGGCGTTAGGGTTGTTTCGAAGGTGGATTAACAGGAGGGAGGAAGCTCTTCCACAGTGGGCCGCCCTTCCACTCATGGACTATATTATAAAGAGGCACCTCGCGAGAACACAGCCCCCTGATCATCTGGACATCAGTGTGACTTGCCAGTGAGTGCTTGTGACCTCACCGCCCTCCCAGTTTACACCTCTGGACATCTACCCCTGCTTGACTATACTGGAACCCAGCTCCATGGCCCTTCCAACATGCGCTGAGGAGCAGCGGCTCTCCAGGAAGCCTCCAGGCCCTCAGGGCCAGATCGGGACAGCTGAGGCATCAGGCCTTGCAGACTGAGCAGATACCGGCTTCCTCAATGTCCAGGCATGGAGACTGCTACTATTGGACTGTCATAAGCTAATCTAATAAATTCCCTTTGTAATACCAATTCATTCTGTCTGTCTTATTCTTCTAGAAAAGCCTGGCTGACACGGCCAGTGAGAGCTGGCTGCAATTACATGCTCTGGGGATATCTGGGTTAACTGTTAAATCCTTCTTAGGCTTGGAAGCCAGGGTGGAAGGGGGAGAATAACCCCCAAAGAAATGTCCCTACTGTGGACATTGACCATTCTGGTCAACCCAATCCCTTGTTCAAAAGATGTGGCCGGCGCTTGTTCTCGACCAACATCGACGACACGCCTGATTCAAATCCATGTTGTAGAGGAAATGACATCCGGTGGCCTTATCTCCAAACTCATGACCATCAGAGCAGAGGGTAGAGGTGAGATCTGCACTCCAGCCTCCACGTTTAAGCATGCATAGATCTAGGTCTGTGTTTAGATAAGTTCAAGCTGACTCAAATCCATGATCTATGTAGACACAACTATCATCTTTATGTACTCCATACTGTTGAGTGTGCATTTCCAGTTGATTACGTTTTCTAATTGAAACAGGCAGCCCAGAGCATCTAAAGTTATTTTTAAAGCAAAATTTGTTTATCTTTGGCTTGGGAGTGCTTTCCATGGCATTGCTGCTAGCTTCCTCTCCCAGGAAATGTCCTTTTCTAATTATGTTTGGATTACCTGGCGCACCAGGCTACAAAAGGGCCCATCAGTGCTTGTAACCGAGACAGGAGCAATGTACAGAGTAAATAATAGCACGACGGACCCCCGTATCTCCTTCCATATTGCCCCCTCTTCTCCCCCGACGCTGACAGCTGGCGGCACCTTCCTCCACAGAACGTGAGGAAATGGGCCTCACTTTAGGGCCAGGCAGACTGCATCGCATCCTGGCTCTTTGTTCAACTGTGTAGTGCTTGGCAGGTTATCCTGCCTCTCTGAAACGTAGCATCAGCACCTACAAAGTTAAGTCAGCATATTCCTCACGGTCTTGCTGGTCTTGGGGTGTGTGTGTGTGTGTGTGTGTGTGTAAGTCACTGTGGCTAAGCATATAAGACATGGAGTCCAGGGTCTGATATATGTATAATAATGGTTCAAACATGTTGGCTTTTTTCCTTGTTATCGTTGTTCCTTCTTCCACAAACTAGCAAATCTGCAGAAAATTAGTTCAGGGCAAATCCCCTGCTACACTAACTTACTGAAGGTGGATGGACTTTTATTCCTGTAATCATGTATGGAAGCATTTTAATGACTTTTTTTTTTTTCTTTTTTGAGGCAGACTCTTCAACTTCAAACTCATCAAGTAGCTGAGGTGACTTTGAACTTCGGATCCTCCTGCCTCCATCTCCTGAGTGGCATGTGCACCCTGCACAGTTTATACGGTGCTGGGACGGAGTCCAGGTCTTTATGCCTGATAGGCAAGTGCTCCACCAACCGAGCTACAATTCCCCAACCCCTTAATTCCATTTTTTATAGCTACTGAGGTGGGGGGAGTGGTGGAGTTAGAAAAAGACCAGTAGGGAGAAAATGTGATTTTTAAATCTTGGGTTATCAATTTTTTGTTTGTGTCAAAGGGGATAACTTATACTAGAATGTCTGTTTCCTGTGCTGCAACGGTTACAGAATGATCAAATGTCAGCTGTGTGGAGAGAGTGAGGTACAGAGGCTATAAGTGGTCCCCTCCCACAGGATGGGGGGAGATTATTCTCATCAGGCTGGATCACCTGACCTACTTAGCCAATGGGGCCTGAGCCAAAGTTACAACCTTCTACCATTTCTTGGGTGACAGCTTGTGAGAGCTACCTTTTCTTTTTCTTTTTGGTCCCCCTGCTTTCCCATCAGCCCAGGTTCAAGAGTAAAGGGAGTGTGGAACACAACTGATCTATGACGGATATGTAGCATGAGCAAGAACCTGACCTTTGTAGTACCCGCTGCAGTGCTGGCCTCCTTTATTACTGCTCAATAAGCTGGCCTTTCACACTGCAGTGCCCACTGCCCTGAGCCCCAAGGCCAGCTCAGGCCGGAGACAAGATGGAATGGAAGCCCTTCTCCCTTGTCGCCTCACAGAAGAGGAGAGAGAAACACATTTCCATAGTCATTCCATTGCTTTTTTAGCCCATGCTTGGTTTCTTTATTTGAATAATATTTACAGCCTTTTGGCTTCCACTTCCTCTGCCCTGGGCTCCCATCGGATTCACAGCCCAGGTGCTGAGGCGATGGGGAATGTGACCCCCCCACACACACACCCCATCTCTTCCTGCCCCAAATCCCTGGGGTGCCCCTCCCCTGAGAGTGCAAACTGTACCATACCACACCACGTTTCTGCAGACACTGCAATCTGTCCCCAGTCTGAAAAGCAGTTTGGAGTCATGAACCCATCAGCGCCTGCAAACTTACGCAGGCTCTCTTTCCATTCTGGTCATCTCCCAAACGGGAACAAGACGTCAGTCAGGCCACAGAGAAAAGATGCGGAGACCCGAGCAGCTCCGCGCATCGCTCTGTCCTTTTCCATCTGAAACCCCAATGCTCAGAGTCACCTGCCCGAAAGAGAAAAGTGGCCTGTCGGGTGTTCCATCTTGTCTCACTCATGTTCCTTCATAGCTGACTTGAGCTCAGAGCCAACAACTTCCTCCACAGGATGTTTTATCAAGGGAAATATTGAGGAATGGAAATCCACATGGAAAACTGTGATAGATGTTTGCATATAAGCAAGTAATGTAGCGATTACTGTAAGAATGGCCTCAACTCTAGGTGGGAACTGATCCTTTCTCCAAGAAGAACCACGTTTGCCTGGACTTCCTGACAAAAGCATCAGGCTGATGGTTGCAATAGTCTTTTCAGAGGACCAGGAAACCTTTTCTGCAAGCGGCCAGCTTGCTTCTAGAGCCACACAGTCTCTATCTCCATGACTCAGTTCTGTATCATGTACATTATGGATGTAGCCATATTTTAATAAAACTTTAATTTTAAAAAGAGGTCATGGGTCATATTTGTTTCCAGCTTCATGGCCTTCTAGGTCTCTATTTGAGTTAGAGTTTGCTAAACTCTGGTCTGCTAGATCTACCCTAGGTCATAAATCAATTAATAACTCTGAATAATTTATTTTTATTGTTTTTTTATTTTTCATTTTCACAATTTTTATTAACATTTTCCATAATTATAAAAAATATCCCATGGTAATACCTCCCCCCCCCCTGCACTTTCCCCTTTGAAATTCCATTCTTCAAATAATTTCTTAACTTAAATCTTCATAGAAGGTATAGTTCAGGGCTGGAGAGATGACTTAGCAGTTAAGCGTTTGCCTGTGGAGCCTAAGGACCCCAGTTTGAGGCTCGATTCCCCAAGACTCACGTTATCTGGATGCACAAAGGGCACAAGTGTCTGGAGTTCGTTTGCAGTGGCTGGAGGCCTGGAGCACTCATTCTCTCTCTCTCTCTCTCTCTCTCTCTCTCTCTCTCTCTCTCTCTCTCTCTCCTCTCTGTCACTCTCAAATAAATAAATAAAAAATAAACAAAAAATAATTTATAAAAATGTATAGTTCATTGAGTAAAATAAAATATAGAATATATCTAAAATTTTCACTTAAGTAATAGTATGTTTAATATATTCATGTATATTTACATTAAGCTATGAGAACATTCAATGTTAACAGAAAGTTGCAGTTCCACATATGAACATGACAAAATCCCTAGGAGACATTGCATCATATACAAGTGAGAACTTTGTCAAAACTGTTGAAACAGAGACCCAGAAATCACTGAGTTGTTCAAAATAAAAGAGCATTCCTTTTCTTCTTTTTTCTTCTCTCTCTCTTGATTCCTTTCTCCCTCTCTCTTTCTTTCTCACATTTTTTTTCTTATTATACTGGGAACTTCACGTTTGGCAAGCACTCCACTTGATATATAGAGATATACAGCCCCAGACTTCTTTTTATTTTGAGGAACTATGTGCTCCTCTTAAAGTTAAGTTGTACAGCTGACCTTGGACTTACTTTGTAGCCCAGGCAGGATTAGAGCTTGTGATCTTCCTGTCTGAGCTTCTGAAAGAGCTGAGATTACTGCTCTGGTCTACCAGGTCCAGCTAGAAATGCCTTTCTTTCTCTCACCATATTTCACAGTCAGATCTTGTCTAAAGGAGTGGCATCAATTACCTGGAGCTGCACTATGAGGAAAAGGAACTCACACAGAGTCCTGAGGGGCGGAAGCAGAAAGCATCATGTGTCACTGTGGCTTTGGTGGCATGATCATCACTTGGTTACTTCATAAACATGGTTCAAGGACTAGAGAAGTTGGGAAATGTAGGTTCAAGCCAGGCAGCTGTCTGTATCACCAAAATCTGGGCACTGCATTGTTATAACAAAGGGAAAGCAGACAAAACAGAGTGGGTATTGGCCAGCAGTTAGCTGCTTTTGTCCATATCACAATAGAAATCAGATTGAGCTAGTTCCTGATTCTGGCCACACATATTGCTAGCTGGGTGTTATGGGGATTACTTAACCGTCTTCAGTCACAGTTTCTTTGCCTGAAAAATGAGGGGAATGAGAACAAGCTCCCTGGACTCCTCATTTTTGTAAATAATTTTATTTATGTATATTAGAGAATGAGATAGTGAGAGAGGAGCAGAAAACGAGAAAGAATGGGCACACCAGGGCGTGCAGTCATTGCAAATGAATTCCAGACTCAAGCGCCACCTTGTGCATCTGGCTTACATGGGTCCTGGGAAGTTGAACCTGGGTCCTTTGGCTTTGCAGGCAATGACTTACCCACTAAGCCATTTCTCCAGCCCTCTATTTAAAAAAAAAAAAAATCTATTATTTATTTATTTATTTGAGAGAGACAGAGAGAAAGAGAGAATTAGAGACATAGGTTTTGAATGAGGAATTGGTTCATGTGCTTATGAAGAGTGGGAAATGCCACCATCTATTGTAGGTGAGCTGAAGGGGCTAAGGAAGCTGGTTCAGAAAGCTGAAAACCAGAGATGCCAGTGGTGTGAGGATTAGTCCAGAGGCCTGAGAACCAGAAATGCCAAGGGACCTGGGGCAGGCAAAGACAGATGTCCCAGTTCAAACAGTTCTTCCCTTCCTCTGCCTTTCTGTTTGATTCAGGCCCTCGGCATATCAGATAATTCCCGTCTGCATCAAACAAACCATATCTGTAAATTCAGATACTAGTCTCCTCAAAGAGGTACCTAGAAATAGCATTGTGCCAGCTAGTTTAGCACCCCTAAACCCGGTCAAGTGGATCCAGATTAGCTTTCACAGTCTTCCATACTCATGATGGTATTGTAATACCACGTAAAGATTTTTCTTATGAATGTCTTTTCTCTTACTTTTTTGCTGTCTGTTCTCCACATGGATTTAGAATTTGTAGCCCTAAGTTCTTCAGTGATAAAAGCTGATGTATTCTCTGCATAACCTCATAGAGACTCACACTTGTTTTCTTTTTATTTCACAATTATCTGTGAAATAATTTGCAACCTAATGAACGCTGAGTATTTACCTAACTGATCCCCCCCCACACACACACCCAAAGTATTTTATGATGCACATAATGGAGTCTTAAAACTTCAGAACAAAATCCTAAGGCATTTTTGTAATTATTTGAAACTATGTCTATTTGACAACAAGGCCTGTGTTTACTTCTAAACATTGCAGGCATGCTTATAAGTAGAAATAATCAAAGAATTCAGCATTAAACGAATCTTGCATCTGCTATTTAGCCACTTGAGGGGAAACAATTTTCTAACGAGTGGCAATGGTCAAGAAAGCTATGAAATTTAGGCCAGTTGTCACAGAAAATAACTTATTAGTTGCTTAGCTACCAGTCCTAAAAGGAACTCAATTAGGGGAGACGAACAAGCTTAGCTGGACCCACTCTACTTGAGAGCAGAAAGTTGGAGCTGTCAGTTGACGCTGGTGGATGTGTGGCAGTGCGAATGATTGACAAGCTTGTCTTTGCTTGGCATGAAATTTGGCTTTGATTTTGTGAGTGACTGACTGACAAGCGGGTGTCGTACAAACATGTGGATTGTGTATTGGATGGGGCTATTTTACAACAAAGTGATTGACACGCTGCAGAAAGTGTCCCATGGATGGAGAAAACCAAATAGAGGTTTGTTTTGACAAGCATTTCCTTTTTACCTGTTCATTTTGTATACAGAGAAGAAACGGGGGAGCCGGGGCTAAGGCTAATTGATTCTCCAGTGGGTATCAGAATAGCGATGGCCAGGTGGATGCTTGAAAGAGATCTGAACAGCAAGGAATCAGGAGGGAAGTGTTCAAGCTCTGTTTCATACATATATTAGGAGTTTAGAAAAGAAAGCCCTTTTAGATACATTAATACAATAACAGTCTAGAAGTACTGGCCACTTCATATGAATAAAACTGCCAGACAAAATTATCAAGTGTCTCATTAAAAAGGTTTCAGAAGCCAGGTGTGTTGGCTTATGTCTATATGGCCAGCACTCAGAAGGTAGGAAGATCACCATGCATTCAAGGCCAGCCAAGATTATACAAAGTTCCAGGTCAGTCTGGGCTAGAGTGAAACCTTTCCACAGGGGGAAAAAAAAAAAAGAGCTGAATTTAAAATATAAAATTAATTTGTGTCAAAAATGTTACATGGTATCTTCTTACAGTTAAAACTCATTGTTAAGCTAAAATTCAAATTTATCTGCCCATTCAGTATTTTTATTTGTGAGTCTTTGGAATCCTGCATAACAGTGATCCACTTGGGAATGAAATCTATAGAGATAAAACTGA
The DNA here is from genome assembly GCF_020740685.1 of Jaculus jaculus. NCBI lineage: Eukaryota > Metazoa > Chordata > Mammalia > Rodentia > Dipodidae > Jaculus > Jaculus jaculus. The sequence goes on from NC_059109.1 coordinate 131,846,915, forward strand.
AGCCAGGAGGAGCAAGAGATGATCCTGCTGTCATCTTTGGAGCACCTGAGCTCAGTCAGTCCCCAAACTTGCCCTCGCCACCAAATGAAAGCAAAGTGCCTTCTCATACTCATTCACTAAACTAGTTTAAATTTGGTTTCTCTCCTCTTCCCCGGCTCCACACTTTAGCTGTTGGCTTAACATATGATCACATCACTTCATTACATATACTACAGATCAAGTAGACTTTGTATAGCATGCTTAGGGCCAAAAGCCCCAATAAAAAGTTGGATTTCTGATTTTTTCTTTTTATTTCTCTCCCCCTTTCTTTCTTTCTTTCTTTCTTTCTTTCTTTCTTTCTTTCTTTCTTTCTTTCTTCCTTCCTTTCTTCTTTCCTTCCTTCCTTTCTTCTTTCCTTCCTTCTTTCTTCTTTCTTTCTTTCTTTCTTTCTTTCTTTCTTTCTTTCTTTCTTTCTTTCTTTCTTCCTTTCCTTCTTTCTTTCTGAGAGAGGGCAGTTGGTTAGAACATGTCTTACCTTGGTTCTCAGGTCAGGGATGCTCTATCTGCACAAGTTGACTGCCTCCTAGCATGTCAGAACACACGAGTCTTCTTGAATTACAGTCCGTTTTGCTGGTGACTGCAAGTCCTCTCTGCTCTTGCTGGTCATTACCACTGTTCTCCTTACGTTCATTCTTTGTACTGCCCTTCTGGACCATTCATTTTATGGACTACTTTCAAATGATGATTTTTCACCATTTAAACTAGTGAAAAGAATCATGAAATCTTAAATGAAAATGAAAGGCTGAGAAACAACTTAGACATGTTATTGTCACTTGTCACAACAAGCTCGGGATAAAAAGCTTGGTTCATGGCTTTTCATTTTTTCCAGGAAGTTGGCCAACCTCCTTGTAACCAATGAAATGATTTATGGGTTCCAGGTATTTCTGAGCTCACAAAAGGAGTCTGAGTCTTCTCAGAGTAGGAAAAGAAACTGCTTTTCTTAGGAACCTATGCTCTGTGGCCCAACTGAAGCCAACTGACTTAGTGGGTGAAAAGTGTTGTCATTTTGTTTATGAGCTGGTGTACCATAGGGAACCCAAAATACTGGGGGACAGGCAGCCTGCAAAAAGAGGCTGATTCAGGAACTGGGGAGCCAGTTCATTCTTGTTCACTCTCATGATCCCCGTCACACATGCTTTCATTTCACCCTCAGAGTTCATCTGGGTTATAGTCAGTTTGGTGGCATCCAGCTGCCCCAAATTCTCATGTTTTATATTCAGTGACAGAAGTTAACTTGGTGTTTCTCAATTGCCCTTCCTGGGAGACAATGTGATCACTTGATCCGGGTGCTCTTGTCTGGGCAGGCTAAGGATGTGAGCAAGGCCACACAATACCAACCTAGCTCAAGGACCCATCCATGAGACTGTAGCCCATTCACAAGAACTTGGGACTCCCAGGGCCTTATCAGCTGCCAGTGTGACGTTTCATAGCTGCCGACTGTTAGTGCCCCGGCCGCCCTCCAAACCGTGGTCTGTGAAGCTGCCGTCGATTGCAAAGCTCTTGGGTAACCAGACACGATGTGGGCTAGAATGGAATTCTAGATAATTGCAACCTAACAAGCTTGGTTGGAAGAATGAGTTGGCAGTTCAGACACCTATCCCCAAGCATGCTGCATGGTCCTCTGGTGTGGGCTCCCCAGTAAGTGTCCAGTAAAGAACTCCAGCTCTGTACCAATGCTATGACCCCAATGTCCATCTGATTGCAAGGAAGGATCAATGCATACAAGAAGTAAATAGTTTAACTTTTTTAACCAAATTCACCAATAGATACTCTTAAGATCATCTGAAACTAACTCAAATAGGTCTACATTTGAAAAAATTAAATATTCTATTTATTTGCAAAACAGAGCGTACACACACATGGACTTACCAGGGCCTCTTCCTGGTGCAAAGAAGCTGTAGATGCATGAGCCTCTTTGTATATGTGGCTTTACATGGTAGTGGGGACTCAAACCTGGGCAGTAAGGCTTTGCAAGCAAGTGCCTTTAACTGCTGAGCCATCTCTCCAGCCCCTGTATTTAAAGAATTTTATTCCAGGCAAGTTGGGTCTGTTGAGTTCATTTTGAAAACCCTAAAGGAAGCTGAGAGATAAACGTTTGTAAGGGAGTTTGAAATCATGTGTTCTGAGACAGATGACCTTGGTTTAAATTCTGCCCATGCCAGTCCTCAGCCCCGTGGCATTGAACCAGTAGAATAACCCTGAGGAATCTGCCTCCTCACCAACACAGCTGGTTGTGATAGTTGGATAAGATGATTAATTCAAGATGCCCAACTATCTTAGCTTGGCCAAGTCCTTTGCTAGAGACTAAGATAAGCACTTACAGTCTACTTTATCTTATTTATTTTTTACTTGAGACCTCTTGAGTTTTAGTCCAGAGGCGATGGGGGCCGGGGGAGGAGGCATCCTGAGGACTTGAGTCGTCTATGCTCAATTGCACCTGTGCGTGGAATGAATGTGACCCAGAGAAAAGCAAGGAAATGGTGTGGGCACCCCGAGCTCAGAGCTCAGCACACGGTGATGGCTCTGGTGTAAGTCCTGCTTTATGGCAGTGTGTAAAGCTGTCCATCTAAGAGCTCCCGCGAGATGACCTGTGGTAATGAGGGCATAAAGGAGCAGAGCTGCATTGCAGCACTCCACCTGACATCTGATGGGACACAGACCCCAGGAAGGGCATTCCCATAAAGCACACAGGGCTTCCATCGTCCCCCCTCCTTCATGTCCCCTGGTCCTGACCCTCACTTCATGCTCTCATCTCTCTGTTCCCATCTCCTACTTATTTTTTTTTTCAATTGAGGCATATCTTAATCCTTGTGTTCATTCAATCACCAATTCATCCAATTTTTTTTTTTTACATGTTTCAAACAATTTTGTTGGGGGAGTAGCAGTGGCTTACATTTGTTGAGCTCGTTCTGTGTGATGGGTTCCTGAGGAGTATGCTAACAGGAAGAGCTGTAGTAGAATGGAGCATCGTACCTTGGGGAGAACCGCATATGCGCGTTTCATTTGACCTTCACGAAAGTTCTCGGGAGTAAGGTGCTCTCCTATCATAGCACGCTCATAGATTCAAAGCAATATTTATAGTTTCAGTGAGCTGTCTAAGGTCACATAACTCCAATTGCATAGCTCCAGAGACCATGTCTAGATAGCAAAGCACACACATGGGCTCCACCCATGGATCTAAAACTCCAGTCGGCAATACTTTTCCAGGAAGACAATGCTTGAAGTATGCCACAGAGTGCAGGCAGGGAGTCTAATGACAAGCTGATAATGATAGGGGGATAGTTTTTCCAACAAAAACTGTATGTAGTAAACAGAACCATGAAACAGAGCTCCCCTCCCCCTACCAGTCAGGTTTCATTTTCCTACCATTCATCACTAAAAGGACATTCATTTGTCACCACTGATTTGACAAAACCAAGTCATGTGTTCCAAATGTTTCCATGCAAATGAAAGCCAGCTCAAGCTGGCTTAAGGCATGGTGGTATTTATGGACTCTAGTCCCCTAACAGTGAAGGACCAGGCTGGATTCCGGTAGGACTGAGCCTATAGCATTCCTGAGGACCAGTTTTGTCTTGCTTTTCAAAGTCTTTTCTATCTTCCACCCTGTCAGCTTCGTTCTGAAGCCCTGAATGGATTCCCATGGACTGTCTTGGGATCTTCTGTTTTAGTACTAAGGACATGATCCAAGTCTTTGTGTCTTCCCAATCCTTACACCTGTACCTACCTCAAAGGAAAGGGACTCTTCTGTTCCCATCCCCCAGAATCCCTAGAAAACTTCTCCTCTGAGCTCCTTGCCTCTGACTACGTTTCTGCCCATCATAGGTAGGATCCCAGTTGCCAGGGAGATAGAATGGGATGGGGATCCTTGGCAACTGCACAGGTCAGCCCTTCACAAGCAGTATGGATGACTGTGAGAGACCATTAGCTGCCCTAAAGCCAACCCTAAATGGAGGTATCTTTAGGGGAGAAATGAATAGAAGTGAGAGGTCAAAAATAACTAGGGTCCATTATGGCAAATAATTGGGGTTTTGTTTAATTATTAAGTATCTATACCTGTGTTTCCTGAAGCACACAGCAGCTCAATTCAGACCTATGCTTAAATGAAAATTTTACCTTACCCATTACCAAGCATTTCTAGGCCACACGTAACATGTCTCTAATATGAATAAAGGTGACATGTTTTCCTTACCAAAGTGCTTCAGAAGTCCAATATTTGAAATGTCTGGAATATATTATTGTCATTATTCTCCTGTATATCAGCTTTGTCTCTTACATAAACAAAAAGTATCGATATGCAACATTTCAATTAAAATCAGATTACTGATCATGTTTCTTCATGGGGTAGTACATCAACTACAGATTGCATTGTGCTGTTTATTTGACAAATTCCTTTGGCATGTGTATACCGCTGTTCTTTCATATTTTAATTTTTGGCATTCTCACATATACATATTGCATTTTTTTAAGTTTTAAAATATTTTATTTATCTATTTATTTAAGAGAGAGTTAGAGAACAGGTGCACCAGGGCCTCTAGCCACTGCAAATGAGCCCCAGACACATGTGTCGCCTTGTGCATCTGCTTATGTGGGTACTAGGGAATCCAGCTCGGGTCCTTGGGCTTTGCAGGCAAGAGCCTTCACCTCTGAGCCATCTCTCCAGCGCCACATATTGCATTTTGATCCTATGTCTCCCCTGGAACCCTCCCTCATGCATCCCCTATGTATCCTTTGTCTCCCCTGGCACCCTCCCTCATGTATCCCCTATGTATCCTTTGTCTCCCCTGGCACCCTCCCTCATGCCCCTGAGCCATATTGGACTTCTCATCATGTACCAGTGACTTGCCACAGAAGAGCATGACTCCCCCTCCCTGGCAACCTTTAGCTCGCATTCCCTCACTAGGCATCCCAAGTCCCTCCTCTATCTAAAATTGAATGAGGACTGGTACCGTCATGGTCAAGTCTTATGCAGGTCACAACATCTGGTCTGAGGAGATGTATGTCATGGACTTGTCATGTCCAATGCCAGAATTCCATAGCTCTCCTTCAACTATCGTCCAGCTCTTGCAGTCTTTCCATACCATCTTCCGTGAAGGGTGATGGGGAGTCACTTCTCTTTTGGCGACATTTTGGGCAGAGGAATTCCAGCGTTGCTCAGTGACTGACACAGTTCACTACAGGTGTCTACCAAAGCATCCGAAACTCAAGCTGCATGAGAGTTCTCCACCTGCCACAGACGAGGGAAGTTCTCGGGAGCTCGGGTCAATCAGAGGGTTGAAGAATAATTTTCACAAGACAAAGTGATACTAATGAATACCTAATTTAAGACACAGACAGGGGTGCCACATTCAAGACCATTTGTCTTGTCGGAAAAAGAAAACGAGTTAACTTACTCATATCAGACTTCAACCTCTTCCAGCTTATCCTGGTTAGATTGATCTAAGGAGTGTTATTTCTTGTCTAAAAAAAGGGAGCCAATGTGTGTAGGTGTGTATGTGGAGAGAGAGAGAGAGAGAGAAATGGGAGAGAGAGAGAAAGAGAGCTCAGTACACTGGACAGGACATCGGCTGTCCAGGTTGTAGGCTGTCAATCTTCATTTTTTGTTTCCTCATATCCAGCACATTCCCTCTCTTATCATAGTACGTTCATCCTAGAACAAATAGACAGTTGAGTTTGTGGCCCTTTATCTAGAAAGAGCCACTTGACTTTTCAATCCAATGTCCAACATATAGTTTGGGAGGTTAAGAAGACCTGGTTTTCCTTTAAGATTTTTGTTTGTTTGTTTGTTTTTCAGAATCTAAACTATTTACTTCCATTGGCTGAGAACCAATTTCTTTAGAAGAAGGGAGGAGAATAAGAAGGGAAAGGAAGGCCTAATAAGAAAGGGAGAAAAATGTTAGAAAGGAAGAAGGAAGGAAGGAAGGGAGGAAGGAAGGAAGGGGAGAGAGAAGAAAGGAAGAAAGTGAAACATTTCCAACTTTCAGTTGTTTTGCTTTCTCTCTGGAACGCTTCTGTGACTTTTTGGAACCCAGCAACTTCTTGGGAGGTATATTAGAAGGTTTAACATTCACAATATAAATCACACTCCTTGTAAATCACAGCACACCGTGCACATTATTTGGATCTGGAATTTCGGCGAACCGCAGCTGCCATCTTTGAGCTGGTTGCAGACACAGTATATGTTATTTGCAAAAATATTTCAGGTAACAGAAATGTTTTTGTTTCTTTGCCTGTCTCACATTACTGTGATCTGGTTTTTTCAAAAGAGAAGGTTCCACTGCATCATCCCAACATTTTTCATGAGTGCTTCCAGGCTTATTAAAGTCTGGCACCGTGGGGAGCTGCCCCATGGACCCATCCTCAATCCATACCTGTGGGAGAGTAGAGAGGCACCACGGAGAAACCGCTGAGTCACAGTATGTGTGGGCACGAAAATCTAGCACTGGGAGATCCACAGAACAGAATCTTGAGAGCTTTCTGTGGATTAACATGAACTACGACCCTCCTGGCGGCCATCTTTACTGCATGCTGACCTGTGTGTGTGTCTAGCTCAGGTGTCGGCGGCCAGCTAGGCCATTTTTATAAATAAAGTTTTATTGGGACATAGTCATTTGCATATTGTCCATGGCTTCTTTCGCACTTCACAGGCAGAGCTGAGTAACTGCAGCCGAGGTTGTTTCGGCCCCGCAGAAGGAAAACATTTACTACGGGCTTCACAGGTAGGATGCCTAGCTCTTGCCTCGTTCTCTACAAAAATAGAAAAAGATTACTCTTTGTTAAATTAATTTCTTGGAATGATCGTGTTATGCTGGGATAAGCTCCTGTGTTTCCCCTCCAGGCTAAGTGGGGCACTGGTCACTATCAACTCACTGCCCATCTTCAGACTGCCAGCCATCGGGCCTCTGCATGGCTTGGCCGTGACCTTCTGGGGTGCTTTGGACCAGACACGGCAGACCTTTGCTCTCCTTCTGCCTTTGCCATCTTCAGATTCTGTTTTGTGTCTCATAAAATGAGTTGTTCAGAAATACCTGAACAGTGTTTTTAAACCTGTGTACCTCTCTCTCAAATAAATCAAAAATTTAAAATATTCTTAAAAATCAGGCTGGAGAGATGGCTCAGCCATGAAGGCACTTGCCTGTACAGGCTAAGGACCCAGGTTCAATTCGCCACTCTCCTCATAAATCCAGATGCACAAGGTGACACATGTCTTGAGTTCGTTTGCAATGGTTAGAGGCTTTGGCATAGCCATTCTCCCTCCCTCTCCTTCTTCTGTCTCTCTCTCTCTCTCCTTTCTCTCTCCTCTCTCTCTCTCTCTCATACACACACACACACACACAAACATAAATAAATAAAAATTTTTAATAGTTTTTAAAATACCCATGTCTCTGTCTTGCTGTCTGATGTGGCCCTATTTTATGGTCACGTAGTCATGCGTACTGCCAGGGGATTAACATCTAGAATATGTAACGAATTCTCCCCCAAATACAAAAAGAACCCCAATCAACAAATTGGCTAATAAAGAGAACAGAACTCAAAAGATGAAGCACAAACACGAAACAAGCATGAAAAAATGTCCACTTCCTCAGCCATCGGGGAATGAAAATTAAAGCTACACTGAGATCTCCTTCCCTGCCAGTCAGAATGACTGTCATAAAGAAGCAAACAACAGCAATGCGGGGGGTGTTAAAGAAAGGGAACCCTTTTCACTGCTGCAGGCCGTGTGCATTAGCCCAGCCACTACGGACGCTCACCATGAGTCAGAAAATTGAACTATAGAGCTACCATGTGATCCAGCGATGCCACGGCTGGTATACGCACAGGATTCTCTTCTCTCCGCCTCCCAAAGAACATACCACAGAGACACTTGTGCACCCATGTTCACTGCTGTTAGCAGTAGCCAAGACATGGAATCAGCCCAGATGCTCAGTAGCAGATGCATGAATAAAGAAAATGTTTGTGAATTTAAAATATCATATATATATATATATATATATATATATGCAGATAGATAGATAGATAGATAGATAGATAGATAGATAGATAGGGAGAGAGGGAGAGAGGGAGAGAGAAATGGGAGAATCAGAAAGGGGCAAATGGAGTGAGTTCTGGGAAGGAAAATAGCATCAAGCAAAGCTATGGATCCTAGACTTCTTAATTACGTGCAGCCAAAGATTTTCCTCTTTTCCTTAAACCAATTTGATTTAATTGTCTTTCCTTTGAGCCAAAAGGCAGTGATTGATGGTGATAAATGCTTCAATTGGAGATGGAGATGGGCCACTTCTGAGCCATACCACCTGGTGACCCAAATCTACTTCCTACCTTCCCTGTTCTCTTTGGCACATTTCATATCCTAATATGTTTCATGATTTTGTTTGTATATTTCCCTACTCATTAAAGAGAATACTTCATGAGAGAGGATTTGGAGTCTAACTTTTACTGGCAGCCTCTATAACTACCTGGAACATAATACGTTCCCAGTAAAGTATGCGTTGAAGAAAGACATAAATGAATATATTCATGTGGAAGAGGAAGGGTCTCAGAGATGAGCTGACCCTCTCTATAGAGCAAGCACTGGGCTCCAAGGCTCCTGAGAGCAAATCCAACGTGGACTCTGTCCCTCCATCCTGCCCTGTGGAATCACGGATTTCCAGTCTTCCTTCCAGTCTTCCATGGGCCAACTTCCTTCTGCCTCGGATCTCAGCCCACCTGTTCTTCTCAGTTTGACAGATTTTTTTTCCAAGTCTTTGAATATTTATATTTACTTTTTTGCTTTATTTGGCATGTGCACGGTGTAGTAGTTTGAATAGATGGCCCCCAATACATTCAGTGCTTTAGTAGTTTGTAGTTTGGATCTGCAGGTGGGACTTAAGTTGGTGGTGGGTTTGAAATTCCCATGTAAAGATATGCAGAGTGCCTAGTTCTACCTGGAGTTCCTGAAGTGGGCTGTGTGGCATTTGGCATTTGGCTTGCCTGTGGCTTTTCTCTCCGTGTTTGGTCCTGTGAAGGCAGGCCAGCTTCTTCTGCCATTATGGAACTTCCCCTGTATCTATAAGCTTTGATAAATATCCCTCCCTTCCGTAACTGTGCCTAGTCTGTAAGTTCATCTCAGAGAACCTGAAGCTGTCTGCTACACATGGGTTTGGTGTGCACATGTATTCACACGGGTGGGGGTACTAGTGTGTGGGTGCAGGCGCACGCGCATGCTTTTGGAGGCCAGAGGTCAATACCAAATGTCTTCCCAATTGGTTTTTACCTTATCTCTCTCACTGAACCTGGCGTTCACTCATTTGGCCAGATAAGCAATGAGCCCAGGGATACTCCTAACTCCATTTCTGGAGTGTTGAGATTCCAGGCATGCAATGCCAAGCCTGAAACTCACATGGGTGCTGGGGATTCAAGCTCGGGCCCTCAGGCTTGTGCAGCAAACATTTTACTCACTAAGCCACCTCCCCCACCCAGTGTCTATACATATATATATATATATATATATATATATATATATATATGCACATATATATATATATATATATATAATTTATTTATTTGAGAGAGAGAAAAAGGGAGAGCGAGAAACAGGGAGACAGACAAAGAGGGAGAGAGAGAGAGAATGGGCAAGCCAGGGCCTCCAGCCACTGCAGACTAATTCCAGATGCGTGTGCCCCCTTGTGCATCTGGCTTATGTGGGTCCTGGAGAGTCAAACCAGGATCTTTGGCTTTGCAGGCAAGTGCCTTAACAGCTACGCCATCTCTCCAGCTCCAGTGTTTATATTTTTTGATATGTATCTCACATGTGTATTTGGATCCCAGTTCTTTCCATTTACAATTGGATAGGGAATGCCCTTTGTTGGAGTACTGCTCCCACTAAGGGGCTGTATGAGCTACTTTCCTGGTGATGGAACAAAGTAGCTGATAAAAATCAGCTTGAGAGGGGGCATGGGTTAATTTCAGCTCACAGTTCCAGGTCACAGTCCACTGTGGCAGTAGGAGCTTGAGGCAGAGCTGTTCACATGCAGGCCATGGTGAGGAAGCAGAGAGTGATGGAGGCTGGTGTTCAGACAATAAGAGCTTCCCTTTTGCTCCAGTCCAGGACTCCAGCAGATGGAATGGTGCATCCCACCTCAATTAACCCAATCAACATAATCCTCCCCAGGCATGTCTGGATGCTAACCTAATCTAGTTCACCCCTCACAGGTGATTCTAGGTCCTGCCAAGTTGACATACTATCACAGTGACTTTGAATTTTATCCCTAAAGCCTTTGTGTCTCTCGGACTTCCATCCACAGCCCTCCAAGATGGGCCTAAACTCACCCCAGTTCCTCTTACAAACAGCAACTTACAACGATGGTTGTCTGGATTTAGTGGTTGCAAATGAGTTTTGTGGGCTGCAGTCAATGGAGGCCTCTCCAGACCCCTCTAATGTCTAAATGGGCTGTGTGCTGAGAGTCCTCCCTGGTTGGGAACCCAGGCGACACCATGCACATCTAGATGGCCTCCAGGTGCGGCTGGCTCAGCTGGGCTCCATCTTGAAGCTACTGGTAAGTCCTCCAGCTGGGGTTGGCTCACGGCCCCTTGCTGCTCCTCCTCCTATGCTGGGGCAAGGATGGGTGCTGGTCACCCCAAGTGCTCGCGCTGTGGAGGACTTAAGGGCTTCATGTTTCTTCTGAAAATTTCCCTGCATTCTTTGCCTGAAAGGAAATCACAAACTGTTTTGTGCCATGGAATGCTCCAGGCCACAGGTCATTTTAGTGCTAACATGTAATTATCTAAAACGCCACGCCTTTCAAATGCAACAATCAACTGTTGACTCAAACGTTAGGGATGTTTGAAGAAATACAGATGTTAAGAGTATGTGTACATATATACATACATGTTTGTGTGCATATTCATGTGTGTACATGTATGTACAACTGCATATGGAGGCTAGAAGACTGTGTGTTAATACTCTGCCATTCATGGTTTTGCTTTTTGAGACAGGACGTCTCGTTGGTCTGGAGCTCACCAAGTAGTAGATCGGTTGTCCAGTGATTTCCTAGTGTCACTGGTCATCCTGTTTTTTCTTTTCCCAGGGCTGTGATTATAAGTGCACACCACTAGGAATTTTTAAAAAATATTCTTTCTTTATTTATTCATTCATTTGAGAGGGAGAGAGAGGGCATGCCAAGGACACCTGTCACTGCAAGTGAACTCTAGACACATGTGTCATTTTGTACATCTGTCTTTCCCTGGGTATTGGAACATCAAACGTGTGTCAGGCTGTGCAAGCAAGTGCCTTTAACTGCTGAGTCATCCCTCCAGCCCTGTAAAGCCAGCTTTTTTTTTTTTTTTTTATTTTTAAACTTGAGCACGAGGATTGAATTCAGGTCCTCATGCAGTATAAGCATTTTACCCACTGAGCCATCTCCTTGGGCCAAAGAGTATAGTTTCAAAAAAATATACTCAAATATTATTTTCTTCAAAAGTGAATTTGACCTTGAATAAGTAGCTGAAGCCAGTGGTTACCCTATGTAGTTCAAGATCAGCAGTGGTAGTTGAGCACTGGTAAACATGAAAATATTGAGCTCCCAGCCCAGAACTGAATCGAGGCTGAGGGGACACAGCAACCAGTGTCTCTACATGCCGGCACGGCGATTCCCATACATGCTCCAGTTTTTGAGTCACAGGAAATGCTTCAGTCTGAGCTTCCTCCTGAAGCAAGCAGGCATTATAGTACTTGGCAAAGGTGGGCTGTGCTATCATTCAAAAATTGTATTCAGGGCTGGAGAGATGGCTTAGCGGTTGAGCACTTGCCTGTGAAGCCTAAGGACCCCGGTTCGAGGCTCGGTTCCCCAGGCCCCACGTTAGCCAGATGCACAAGGGGGCGCACGCGTCTGGAGTTCGTTTGCAGAGGCTGGAAGCCCTGGCGCGCCCATTCTCTCTCTCTCCCTCTATCTGTCTTTCTCTCTGTGTCTGTCGCTCTCAAATAAATAAATAAATTTAAAAAAAATTCTTAAAAAAAATTGTATTCAAAGCCGGGCATGGTGGCTCACACCTTTAATCCCAGCACTCAGGAGGCAGAGGTGGGAGGATCACCATGAGTTCATGGCCACCCTGAGACTCCATAGTGAATTCCAGGTCAGCCTGGGCTAGAGTGAGACCCTACCTCAAACCCTCCCCACCCAAAACATTGTATTCAATACTGTACAGGTCTGTAATCCCAGTAGCTCCAGAGGCTGAGGCAGGTGGACTACAAGTGAAAGACTTGTTTGGGCTAGAGAATGAGTTCAAGGCCAGCTTGGACAACTTAGCAAGACCTTGTGTCAAAATAAAAAGCGAAAAGAGAGCTGCGGTGTGACTCAGTGGGAAACTGCTTGCCTAGCATGGATGAGACCTGAGCTTAAAGCCTCAATACTGTCAAAAACAGATGTAATACAATTTTTCATATCAGGCATTTAGCCCAGTGCCTCGTACTTGGTATGTGTTTAATATACCCATCCTGCAGGCAGCGTTGGTGCTCTATTATCAGTGTTGTTATGAGTGGGCTTCCTTTCTAGGTGATCCGTGAGTTAGCGCCTGAGCCGCCATGTCCACCTGGGAAATAATAGGGCTGGGAGATAATTCAGCATCAGCCCTCAGACAGCCCTCAAAGAGGTCCGCCCTGTGCAGCCCTCAGCCATCATTCACAGATACTGCACTGTGTGTGTGTGTGTGTGTATGTGTGTGTGCGCACGTGGATGTTACTGCACATATGTGGAGGTCAGAGGACAAGCCCAGAGTGTTCAGTCCTCTACTTCTGCCTTGTTTGCGGCAGGTTCTCTCTCATCTGTCACTTGGGATACCATTCCGGCTCCACCTCACCTTGCCACGGGCATGTTGGGATTTCAGACGCGTGTGCCACCTGGCATCTGGCTTGACATGGATTAGAGCTCTAGCTGGCAGGGCTGCAGAGCAAGTGCCTTTAATTGCTGGGCCACCTCCCCAGCGTATGACTTTTCATTTCTACCGAGCCCCCTTTGGTAGCTAGGGCTGGGGATGATTTATTAAGGCTGGACTGCACACAGCCCCGCGCCTGGAGTCACGGTGGTCCCTCCAGGGTCACGGATCACCAGGGCCTGAGAGATGCAGTATATTCATGTCCATTAGCCAGGAGAGACGTTGGCACCTAATGCCATCTTTACCTACGGAAAGTAAATCTTAGGTGCAGATTAAGAGGAGGAAATGTGGCAATGGTGCCTGTAATTATTCTTAAGCATGTGTTAGCAGTTAGACTTGCTAATACGGGCTTTTGGGCCCATGTTGAATGCCAAATTTATGCCATTTTTTTCAATTCTACTAAAAGATTTTGGCGCGCAAAATACCAATGTCATCCTATAAAACCATCATTAAAAATGGGTGAAATTATACGTATATTAAAGAAATTGCAGAACGAGCTGCTGAATTCATAAGTATATTTAAAAGCTCATCCAAGTGATGTTTCAGGGTAAAAAAAAATATACATCTATTCGGCACAAAGTGTTCATTTTTATCCTGGAGAACGTGGAAGGGTTCACACTGGCCAGGAACAGGGACAAAGCCCTGGGGGCTTTCCTATTTGAGAGAATCTTACAACATGGCCTTTCTTTTGAGAGTTTCTTTCTAAATCTTCGAAGTGGCACCTCCCAGATATCACAGGGTGTTTGGTTTGCTGCAAAACTTCCCCGTGTGCCCCTAAAATGACAGGATTCACAATCACACCCCTAAGCAAACACCACTTTTGGCTTCTGCTTTCTTCCCCCCTCTCCTTAGCTCCACCCCAGCTTGCTCTTGAAAGGCCTTCTGTTCTGTCAGCCATAATGACATCTGCTGGCCGACACAGGAAGTCATAAATCTGTAGGTTCCCTCTCAACCAAACCTTGTTAATGCTACCATTTATCACAGGGGCTGGGTGCCATCTCTGGAGGGCCGGACGCGCAGAGTCCATTTTCTGCCGTACCCCTTTCCCAGGAGAGCGTCCGTTTTGCAAACAGCCTCTCTTTCATCTCGCGTCTGCAGACCTGCAAGGGCCGATGCGGGCCCGTCGGAAGGCAGAGCTCCTGGAAAGGAGATGCACACGGCAACAACAACAGGCGTTTCAGGCCGCAGCTTTGCAGCCCCGCCTGAGCTCTGTCCTTCCTCGTCCTCCTGGGGGCGGGGGCGACAGCTGCTGGGAGACGAGGCTGCACCCTCCAGCCCCTCTTCCCTGTGCCTCAGTGCAGAGGGGGCGAGGAAGCAGCTGGGGGCGGGACGGAGCCCAGAGAAGGCTGTTTGAACTCGGGTACTTTACTTCCTGACGAGTGCTGGTGATGTGACCACTAGGGAGCCTTTAAGTTCATTGTTTCCTAAGCCAAGATCCAAAACCTTTATCCTCAATTCTGCTAAATAATGTGTGTGTTTGGGGTGGGGGGTGGTCCTCTGGTTCAGCCAACATCCCCTATCAGAACACATTACAAAGGTAGAAAAGCCATTTTAAGTCCTTGAGTCTTTACTTAGTCCAGAGCCAAGTTTTATTGCATTTAATGATTCTCTGTGTTTCTGCGATCCTGGGAGTTGAACCCAGGGCCTCACACATACTAGGTGAGTGCAATGCCAAGGAGCAACAACCCCAAGTCCCCCCATTCTGTTTTGTACTTTCGTCTCCACACAGAGTCTCACTAACTTGCTCAGGCTGCCCTTGAACTCACTCTATAGCCCAAGCAGGCCTTGAACTTGAGATTTTTTTTTTTTTTTTTTTTTTTTTTTTTTGCGCCTCAGCCTTCCAAGAAGCTCAGATTAAAGGCCTGGACTACCAGACCTGGCTCCAAGTCTGCATTTTGAACCAGACCTGTTGGCCCCTGCGCACATACAACGTCCCACAGGCTTGCACTCCACGCAGGAGTCCTAACCTTCCCTCCCTGCCCAGAGGGGCCGGTCTGTTTGTCTGCGAGGATTTCCCCTGAGCGCTGCTGGGTGGCAAACAGCACCCCTGGTCGCTGCTCACTAGGCATCACCAGCGTCTGCGAGATCTGACAATCCAGAAAGCCCTTGGGGGCCTGATGGCTCTGTGGGCAAAGTGCTTTCCACACAAGCGTGGGGGTGTGAGTTCGGATCCCCAGCACCCATGTAAAAGCCAGACATGGTGACATGTGACTACCATCCCAGCACCTGAGAGGAGAAGACAGGAAGATCCTTGGGACTTGCTGGCTAGCTAGTCTAGCCAAATTGGTGAGCTCCGAGTTCAGCAAGAGATCCTGTCTCAAAAAACATGGTGGCGAGCAACTGAGGAGGACACACAAGGTCAGCCTCTGGCTTCCACATGCATGTGCACATACCAGTGTGGCTCCTCAAACATGCACGCGCCTACACACCCATACCATACACATGGGTGAAATAAAGTGACCAGACATTACCAAGTGTCCAGGGAGGAGCAAAATTCACCCCCGCAGGGAGTACAGGGTCTCAGACTGTGATGTCATGTGGGATCTCATTAGAAATCCACATTCTCCGTTGCCAACACAGAGGCATAAACCAGGAAGTTCCACAGTTGGGGTCTAGGGATGCGTTTGACTCTCCAGGAGAGAGCCTAGCGCCGAGGGCTCTCATGCTGGAATCTGTGGAAAGGGAAAACCAGGACAATAAACGATTAGGCATTTGGGGACAAGCGTCACCAGAGCCACAACGTTACCACAAGGTTGTCCACATGGGCTTAAGAGCCCACACACTGCAGCCTTGCCAGGAGGCTTTGAATCCATCCAGGCTTTCCTATTTGCAATCTCCGTAATTTGGGCCAGTTCCCTAACCCTTCTGCAGGCTAGTTTCCTCAGATGTAAAATGGAGACTCCCCACTCCACCCCACCACCACCACCACCAAAGCACAGGGCCTCATCAAATTGTTTAAGGACGATTACGTTTTTATGTGAAAATGCTGAAAACAGTACTCAAGTGACTCATAAATGTCACTCATGACGGTCACCCATGGCTAAGAGATCAGCCCGTCCTGCCTCAGGTGCCGCACGCACATGCGCTCTGAGTGTCGGATGCTGTGGGCACTTCACATATGCTCCCAGGATCCTAAGAGCCTAACCAGCCAGCGGTAAAATTATCCCCACATGATGATCCCATGTCCTCGAATTTCTGGGAGACTACTCACTGCGAACATGCTACCCCCGTCTTACGCTTGAGAACTCGCAGGCACCAGAGCACATATCATATTTTGTGGAAAATTTCCAGTAGTGGCAGGGGTGAGAACTCTGCCCCACAGGAGGAGGAACTATGAGGAAGAAGGAGGGGGGCCTATGCCCCCAGGAGAGCATGTGTGGGGACAAAGAAGGGACCAAAGAAATCCAGCATTAAAAAGACTTAATTAAAAGGGCTGGAGGGATGGCTTAGCCGTTAAGGCATTTGCCTGTGAAGCCAAAGGACCCAGGTTCGATTCCCCAGGACCCATGTAAGCCAGATGCACAAGGGGCGCATGTGCCTGGAGTTTGTTTGCAGTGGCTACAGGCCCTGGCGTGCCCATTCTCTCTCTGTCTGTCTCTCTTCTCTCTATCTCTCTCACTCTCTGCTTGCAAATAAATAAATATTTTTTAAAATTAAACAAAACAGACAAGCCAGAGCTCAATACTTTATTCGGATAGATGATACTGAGAGAGCACAGCCAACGGGGCACTGCTGAGTTTTGGACCCGAAGCACGCTGGTGCAACTCACAGGCATTTGCTGAGCATTCATCATGAGGCTGACAAGAGTGGGTGCTGCGATGGCCCAGTCTCCTTTGTCCTCATGAGGGTCACAGGCTGGGAGTTCTGCTCGAGAGACTTTCCTCTTGTGATCTTCTTTCATCACTGCTCCTTGTTTCTACCAGCAGCCATCACTAAAGGCCCCGGAGTCTGCAGGGTGGGCCAGGAGCCACCAGAGCCCCATAGCTGTCTGAAGTGGGTGGATGGCTGCTCAGCTCTCCCCCACTTTAGGAAGGGGGGCCGAAGGGTCTCCCAGCTCTCCCCTTGCTGCAGTCACCCCTGCCTAGGCCCCATCCTCTTCCCCACTCATTTCCAGGGCAATTTCCCCAACAATTTTCTACCACCATTCCCCAAGCAAAGAACTTGCAAGCAAGTCTTTATCTCTGAATCCCCAAACCTTTATCCAGGAATAAAAACAAAAGCATGGCGCAAGCCTTCTAGGAGTTCTTACTCACTGGGGAGACGCCTCCATGAGCTCTTGCGCGGCAGGTGCAAGCATGAGGTGCTGAGTTGGATCCCCAGCACCCGTGCAAAAAGCTGGGCATGATCATGAAGGACTGTAACTCCAGCACTGAGGGAGATGGGGGACAGGAGAATCTCTGAGGGCTCCAGAAAAACAGGGTGCTCTGAGTTCAGTGTGATACTCTGCCCCAGAGAAATGAGGTGGGAGACTGAAGAAGAGGACCCCAATGTCTTCCTCGGTCTCCACATAGATGTGCATAAGGCATGTGCATGTGCACACATCTATGCATACATCATGCAAAAGACAAAAGAGAGGAAAGGAAGGAAGGGAGGGAAGAAGGAAGTAGAGAAGGGAGGAAGGGAAAGAGGGACATAGGAAAGAAGGGAAGAAAAGGATAAAGAGAGAGAAAGAAGGAGTGAGGAAAGGAGGGAAGGAAGAAAGGAGAGACAGAGAGAGAGAGAGGGAGGGGAGAAGGGAAGGAGGAAAAAAGAACTTTAGCAATAGTCCTAGACTATTAACTCACTTTAAGCCTGTGGGCTACTTTGCCTCCTTGGATGGCCCCACACACTTAAGGATAAAAGACACGCTACATTGCTGGGCAAAAACAGCATTCAGGACAAGTTACTTTGACATAATCCCAGTATTCAGGAGTAGAATCTCATGAAATTTTAAGGACAATGGGATGCTTAATGCCTAATCATAATAGATAAGACATGCTCCGGATAAGACAGAAAGGTGTTCTCAGAGCGAATTATATCATTGTCTATTTGCTTCTGAAAGTTGAGGGGCACCTTTGGGCACACAGTTCTAATGAAACCAGGAGGCAGAGCTTGAAGCACAGTGGACGTGGCATAAAATATCCCGGAGTCCAGGACTTAAAGGCCGCCCGTCAGCACGTGGCACGCAGGCTGCTCCTGCCCCGGTCTTTACATTCACTTAGTGTCTTGTAGTGGATAATGACATCGAGCAATGGATTACCAGGGCCAGAGGCTTGGCCTGGCCTCTTCTCTAGCAAGGAGACCCTGTCACCTGCTGTAAGTAACCAACTCCAAGGGAGCAAAATGTGCCCAGTGCAATGTGCCCACTCAGCAATGGTGCCATTTCAAATATACATAATGCCTAATTGCGTGGTGCCAAATTTTACACCTACCAAATCACAGTCTTTTTTCTTAAGACAGCCCAATATTTTTTTTGGAGATTTTCTTCTTAGAAACAAACCTGGGCAGCCATAGCCTTTGTGTCCAAACCTCACCTTTTTTTTTTTTTTAAATATTTTTTGTTCATTTTTTATTTAGTTATTTGAGAGTGACAGACATAGAGAGAAAGACAGAGAGAGAAAGACAGATAGAGGGAGAGAGAGAATGGGCGCACCAGGGCTTCCAGCCACTGCAAACGAACTCCAGACGCGTGTGCCCCCTTGTGCATCTGGCTAACGTGGGTCCTGGAGAATTGAGCCTCGAACCGGGGTCCTTAGGCTTCACAGGCAAGCGCTTAACCGCTAAGCCATCTCTCCAGCCCCAAACCTCACCTTTTACTTCTGTGAGATGTGAGGATTTGATTTCTAAGGCCTCACGTATGCTAAGTAAGCACTCCACTACTGACCTACATTCCCCAGACCTTTGGGTAATTTTATTTTTTTTTTTCATTTTGAGACAGCATCTCACATAGCTGTCCAACCTCGTCTTGAACTTATTCTGTTGCCCAGGCAGGCCTTAAACCTGGAATCCTCCTGTCTCAACCTGGAAAGTAGCTGGGATAATGGACCTGTACCTCTAGGTCCAGCAAGAGATGTTTGAGCAAACCGTGCCTAATGGAGCAGGTGTTTCCAGAACATGCATAAGTGAATTAGCACTTGCCAGCAGATGACAAGATGCAGCTGAAAGTCCGCGTCTGCAGGCTGCTCCCCTGCAGAGGGGCCCAGCCAGATTCCTTCTCAGAGGCTGGCGCTCCACCCCTGCGTACTGACAGCCTTTGCGCTTCCTCTCGGAAGCCCGGATGTAAGTCTCCTTCCACTTAAGGCCCTGGCTCCTTGGTTTTCAGTGTAAAGGCCACCTTCCCAGAGGTCCTTTTCCTCCCCCTAGCCCTCCTGTGGACTCTGCCCCAGTCCCTTTTCTCTAAATCATCATCCACTTCTTTTCTTCCTCTCACTCTCCGTAG
The DNA here is from genome assembly GCF_020740685.1 of Jaculus jaculus. Taxonomy (NCBI): domain Eukaryota; kingdom Metazoa; phylum Chordata; class Mammalia; order Rodentia; family Dipodidae; genus Jaculus; species Jaculus jaculus. The sequence continues at coordinate 131,866,278 of NC_059109.1, forward strand.
CCTGGGTTCTCTATCATCAGCATGATAGATGCTAGAAAACAAGCAGATATTGTTACTTTGAAGTTTTCACAAAACAGTCCTGGATGAGAGATACCCTGAACCAGTTAAGCAACATGAGGGGAGAGCAATGAATTGTATCCTCAAGGGCAGACTCTATGGTGCGCTGCCTCTCAAAGCTCAGCTACACACTGGAGTCACCTGGAAGCTTTAAAGAATACTGGTGGCTGGATTCCACCCCCACAGGCTGATGCAAGGGCTCTGGGGTAAAGCCTAGACATTGATCTTGGTATTTTCTTTTAATTACTTAGTTGGTCATAATATGCAACGAAGTCTGAGAACACTGATTCCTGTACCTGAAACATGATGTTCATATACAGAAGGAAACATCAACGTCTTCAGAGTATCCACTTCCACAGACAGCAAACACTAAAAGAACTGGCACCCTTGTTAAAACAATGCCATCCCCTCAGAAGCCTCCTCTGTATCTAAGTAACCTTGACCATGGTGTCATGCATAGGTGACTCCTCGCTACAGTACAACTGGATATGTGGAACCATACTCTATCTTAAGTGGTTTCCTATTGAGAAGATACATATTAAAGCGCTTGAATCACGGCTGGAGAGATTGCTTAGTGGTTAAGGCACTTGCTTGCAAAGCATTCACTTCTCAAGGACCCACGTAAAGCCAGGTGCACATGCATCTGGAGTTTGTTTACACTGGCTAGAGGTCCTGGCATGCCCATTCTCGCACTCTCTGTCTCTCTTGTCTCTGATTGAAAATAAATAAATAAATATATATTTTTTAGAAAAAGAAGAAAATAGCTTGAATCAGTTGAGACCCTCCAGAAAGGCTTCCTGGAAGAACTGGCATGTAAGCGCTGTGAAAGAGGTAATAAACTGGAGAGTGAACGGTAGAGGACAGAGAAACGTTGGCAGGGGAATGACATGCATTAGGAAAGAGGCAGCCAGGAGCTGGGGAGGTGGCTCAGTGAGTAGAATACAAGCTACGCGCACAGGATTCCCCAGGCCCAGAGCCTCAGCAGCTACATAAATGCTGGGTGTGATGTGGGGAGCGTGCACTTGTAATCCCAGGGCGAAGGAAAGAGACGTAGGAGAATCCCTCGGGCTGGCTGCATGGCTAGTCTAGCCAAATCACCGAACTCCACTGTGAGAGACACTGTCTCCAAAACTAGGGAAAAGAACAACAGCCTATGACCTTCACATGCCCACACTGCACACGGGCACCACCCAGCCCACACGCACAAAGAAAACAAAAAGAGACACAACCAAGCGCAAATGCCTCACAAGCCCTTTGCAGGTCTAAGGTGTGTTAAGTGTACCCTTCCTTGCGCGTATGCTTAGCTTGGTAGTCAACGGTGATGCAGGTTCTCTCTTAGCACCAATAGTGGGTAGCAGCTGGCAGTATAGAGGGGAATCAAGCCAGGACTCCAAGTGAAAAAAAAAAAATGTACCAAAGCTGGAACAGGAAAGGGAGGGAAGCACAAAAGAGGGCATCTCTGAGGTCCTTGTCACTATTGTTTCTGTCGATGTTATTTCGCATATGTGCGCAGATGTGTTCATATCTGTGTGGGCACACAGGTGTGTGCAGACGTCTGCACGTGCGTATGCACACAGAGGCCACAGGACCACTTTGGGTGTTGTCTTGAAGTACCATCCACCTCGTTGGGAGACAGGGTCTCTCATTGGCCTGCATTTTACCAAGTAAGCTAGATCAGCTGGCCAGCGAGCTCCAGGGTCCTCCCAGCTCCACCTTCCCAGCACTGGGATTACAGGCATGCGCTGCCACACCCAGCATTTTGTCGTTGTTGCTTTTGAGGTAGGGTCTCACTCTAGCCCAGGCTGACCTGGAATTCACTATGTAGGCTCAGGGTGGCCTCGAACCCACGGGATCCTCCTACCTCCGCCTCCCAAGTGCTGGGATCAAAGGTGTGCGCCACCACACCCAGCATTTTTTACATGGATTTCTAGGAGTCAAATTCAGGTCCTCATGCTTGCAAGGCAAGGACTTCACCCAGGATGCCATCTCCTGTCTAACCTCTGAGTTTAGTTAGGATAAAACACAAATAAGGAGGAAGGACTCTGCTAGATGGATGTGTGAGTGCCGGATGTGTGGCTGGCGTGGTGGGAACAGAGAGCTCTCCACTCTCCAGAGTCCCCTCGGGCTGCCCCATGACCAGGACAAAGGCAAAGTCCTGAGCGAGGCAGACACTCAGCCAGCATTGGTTCCATCACATGGGGTTGGAGCCCAAGAGTGAGAGAATCAAATGAGCCACAGCAGGAATGCCTCACTTCAGTGTGGGTTTGACAGAGCATTTCTGGGCTTCCGGGGCTCCCCCGAGAAGACCTCACAACCCACCCTACTGCGGATAGACAAGGTCATTTGCTCTGCTTTCTTGTAAGCAACAAGCCCTCTGGACCTGATAAACGCATTTCAAAATGCTACTTATACATACATAGGAAAGCTTCTCTCATTTGGTACCAGATCAAAACCACCTGGGAACTTTTTAAATTTCAGATTTTTCTGGCCCCACCCTGGATCTAATGGAGTAAGTCTGGGGTGTGGTCTGAGCTACTTTATGTTAAAAAAATAATAATAACAAAAATCCCCGAGTGGTTGTGATGCTCGCCCAGGGTGGGAACCACTCATGTGGGAGAAGGGGTTGAGTCACTCCGATCAGTTCAGGCTCTTACATATCCCGAAGTGTGAGCCCAAGATCCCCGGACGCTGAGTTCTCCAGACTTAAACACAGTATTTATCATCTTAAGACAACTTTTGGATGAAATTTCCCAAGGCTGCAAGGTCTGTGCCTTAGCCTCAATTCTGCAGACTTGCACAGCACCAGCATTCACTCCCTTTCTTACCTCTGTGACAGAGCAGCTGGCAAGGAGCAATTCAAGGGAGGAAAATTGTATTTGGGCTCATGGTGGAAGGGGGCAAGAATTCACCATGGTGGGGAAGCTTGGTGACACCCATGGTGGCTGGAGTGCCAATCTGTCCCTGGCAGTGGGATCAGGACACAGCTTGTTGACACCTTGATTGATCAAGAAGCAGAGTGAAACAGGGGCCAGAAGTGAGTTGGGCCCAATCACCCACCCAATGTCTGACTGACAGATCGAGTATCTAAAAGGTCCCACAATCTGCAAAGCTGTAGCGTCAATGCCGGACCACATGACTGAATATTCAAACACATGAGTGTGTACGGTTGGTGGTGGAGGGTGGATTCTTTCATATTCAAACCATTTTTCACATTGTCATATCTACATCCATCTGAACCATAGATACTATTTCCTGCTCCTTAAATACATATTTTTAAAGCTCAACTGAACAATTTCAACATTAAAGTGCTACCATAAATGTTAATCAGTGTCATAAAATCAGAATGTAACCCTGAAGTAAACTCAACAAAACAAAAACCGTTTTATAAAAGTCTAGTTAGAGCTCCTTTTAACATCTGAGGCTTCTGAGCCTGAATTCTACAACTTCCTGCTTAAGTATTAATAGAAGTTAGCGAATATTGGGCATAGGAGACGCCAACAGAGACTTTCTCAACACGAAAGACAATCAAAAGGGAAGAAGTTTCTCATTGTGTGATCCAGCATGATTTATGCTTGTCTACACCACGCAGCAACATCTGGGTACCATTGTGTTACACGTCCCACTGGTGTAGCCAAAACCTCCTTTCTGGATGACTAAGCTCAGTGCTGTATACTAGCAAGAGCAGGAGAAAATGCAACTCAACGAAAGAACATTCTGGAAGTATGAGGTAAAATGCTAGAAGGTAGGATTGCAGAATCCTTAGGTTTCCCGTTATATAACCAAGTCTTGAGGATGAGGAAGGAGTTCAGGGAAGATTTTGAAAACGTAGCAGTGAGGTACAGAAGCTGTCCGTCCTGGAGTCACCTTCCCGCTCACCTTCCCGTCCACCCTCCCCCAGGCTGGATCCACCTGCTCTGCTGCTGGGGATGTTACCATGACGGAACCTGGTTGGAGGAGAGTTCTCGCTTGAATGTCCTGGCATCTCCTGTCTTTCAGACAGCCCCTGGTACCCTTACCACACCCAGCAGAGTTTTGTCAGATGACGGCTTGAGTGCGATGCAAGCGCCCAGCGAACAGGTCTGACTTTGCTCAAGATGACGGCAGGGCCACCATGAGCCTCCCACAGTCTCAGTTCTCGCTTGGCTCAGGTCTTAAGGCTGTACTTCCTGATCCTCTAATACTGGGGTTTTATTTCACAAGCTGTGGCCCCAAGCACAGTACTCTGTGTGTGCTGGGTAATTAAAATTAATACGCTCTTTGCTGACATTGCCAACTATGAAATAGGATTTTTTTTTTCTGCCTCAGTTGCCAAAAAAAAAAAAAAAAAGTCTAGGCTGGGGTTGGGTGGGGTTGGTGATGAATGGAGGCTGTTTGAGGGTTCAGGGTGACTCAACAACCCATAGTACACTTGGGAGGTGGAAAAGCTGGAGGGAGGCATCGGACACGATGCAAGAGCACTTGGCAAACGGTGACGATAACGTGTCGTAGCTGATGAGGAGGTAAAGGGAAGTGGAGAGATCATGGTATCAGGAGACATCCGAGGTCCGTGGGCCCGTCAGGTCTCCTTTCACTGCAGGGGGATTTGTGATGGGGGACACAGACATGGGTAAAATCTCAACTCGCTAGGCACAATTGCATAGCTCAATTATATTTATGCCCAAACATGCTACTGGACTTACAGTCAGCAGTACTAGGTCTACCTGATGCCTGAGGTGCAAAGGACTGTTGACAGAATGTCTCGAACTGGAATGAGCAGCAGGACCACTCTCGGGGCTGGGGAAAACATGTTCAACATGCATGTCCCTAGACAAAGCCTTTGGCTCAACAAGTTTGGTGTAGAAGGCCAAAGGCAGTTGTAGCCCATCAGGGGGCATGTCACAACATCTGGACACAAGTCTTGTCTTTTGCGCTCAAGGGAAGGGGCCTGGCATCCAGTAGAGGGTGGATGTTACTGAAGAGACCGTGGTCCCTCAGGGCCTCTCCTAACAAAGCAGTATCTAGCCTAAAATGTTAAAGACACCAGGCCTGGAAACTAGCCCTGGGGCAGAGCTAGGTGAGTGCTTCCTAACAAGAGCCTTGGTGGGGGGGGGGGGGTGATGTTAGGAAAGAAGGAAGAGCTTGCAGCGTGAAGATAAGCCCAACTACACTGTCTGACTCCTTCCTTCGGCTTTAGAACTCAGCATTGGCTCCACTTTCCCCAGCAACCTCTATCTGGAAACCATCCTTCCCTCTTCAAAGCTCAAATTCAAGCCAGGCCTGGTGGTGTAAGCCTAAAATCCCAGCAACTCAGGAGGCTGAGGCAGGAGGATTCTCGGGTCAAGTGAGTTCAAAGGTCAGCTTAATTACCTTGGTGATGCCCCATCTTGAAATAAAAAAAAGTAAAGTATGATGGAGGATGTGGTCTAGTGGTAAAGCGTTGGACTAACACGTGCAAAGCCTTGGGCTCGATGCCCAGCACAGGTTCATTTCAAGCCCTCAGTTCTCCTCATTCCCAGCCTACATCACTTGCCAATTAGCTCTTTCTCTCCCATGGAGAGGGAGCAACTTCAAGACGGGCAAGTCGCGTGCTCGGTGCAGGCATCTTGAAAGGTGTCTGAGCTGCAGTGGCACTGAGCAATCGAACGTCACCATCAATCTGTCTCAGTCAGAATGACCGGACATCTCCAGCACCAACCCCTCCTTCACCCCCCACAGCCTCCGACCTGTAACGCTCAGAAGTTGGAAATTACGTTGCACGTGCGCTCACGTAGTCATCCCTCACGTATTGGGCAGGGCGGAAGGCATATACCTTCTCTGCTATGTACTATTATTATTTATCTGTCTACCTTCTCTGCGATGCATTACTGGGAACACAGCAGCAGGACAAGAGGAAGCACAGCCCAGCAGAGCTTACAAACTAGAAGATTCTCAGATCATGAACCAAACAGAAAGCTGTGTGATATGAGCCACATTGGTAAGCTCAACGGGGAAAAAGAAATACACGTATCAAATTTTCAGCAACTAGACCTCTATCTAGGAGGTGACATCTAAACAAAGACTGGATATCAGGGGTGGGGACAATTTGCATGAACTCTCCCACGGGACCATAACCATAAGCACCCACAGGGCCAAGACTTTCCCCTATGACTGTGATTTCTCCAGCACAGACACACAGTAGGTGCTCAATAAATGCTTCCAGGAGAAACAGGAAGACCATGTGAAGAGAGTATCAAGGAATCAAAAAGGAAATGCTTCTGGTTTTTGTTTGTTTGTTTGTTTGTTTTTGAGAGGCATAGTCTCACTGTAGCCCAGGCTGGCCTGGAACTCACTCTGTAGTCCCAGGCTGTTTCCAAAGTCACAGGGATCCTCCTACCTCAGCCTCCTGAGTGCTGGGACTAAACGCCTGTACCACCATGTGAAGATTGTTTCTTTTAGCTGGAGGATGGGGAGGAGTGCTGTGGAACTCTGTTGGCCATGACGGGCCGCGGCGCTCAGGAGCTCACGGTAGTTGTGGTCACCGGCACATGATGAGGCGTTCTACCCTCTAGTATATACAGGGAAGTGGCTAAAGAGCTGATGGCAGTTAAAGGCTGAGCATTCTCTTCTATTGCATAGCCACTGATGAGAAGAGGGGGGACAGTGGGACTGGGGGAGGGAGGCTGACAAGGGGTGCATATGAGCAAGATATAATATATTAGGTATGAAAATGCTGTTTTATAAACAAATTAAAACCTGACCATCCACTAATCACAGAAGATGGAGGGACATGGGTATAATGAACTTAGTGAATGTGGACAGGATGCATGCAGGGCCTGGGTTAAGACTGGAGGTGGTCCTAATCACAGGGAGGTTGTCTTCCTTGTAATACCGCTGCTCATCAGTCCACTGGTCCCTAAGCCTGCCTCCCCAGCCTCCAAGTTTAACCAGCACCCTACTGGGAAAGCCCCCCCCACCCCCTGCCACGCCTACCTCCCCCTTCCCTCCCCTTCCCTCCCAGCCCTGGCCTCATCTTCTTTCCAGAGGGGTGTCCTGCTGGGCCGAGCAGCCCCAGCGCCTGCAAAGCGGGGCATACCTAGGGCTGGGGCTTGGCATGCCAGGTCCCCTGATCTCAGCTCCTCTCCTGGGCAGGACACTGTCCCTTTAATAGACTCCCTCTGCCTGGCGCTCTGCGGCTGGGGAGTAAATTTCTCCCTGTCATCAGGTCGCGGGGAGAAAAGGAGGAGGAGTTAGTTAATGTTCAGTTTGTTCAGCCGGATCGATGTTTGCTGGCATCGCCTCGCCCTGTCTTGTGTGTGTGTGTGTGTGTGTGTGTGTGTGTGCGCGTGTGTGTGCGTGCGCGCGATATGTGTGTGTGAGTGAGTGTGTGTGTGAGTGTGTGCGTGCGTGTGTGTATGTGTGTGTAAGCCAGAGAGCGTGCTTGTGACTGTGCGTGCGTGTGTGTGTGTGTGTGTGTGTGTGTGTGTGTGTGTTCCGGATTTTCTGTCTTTCCAAACCCCGCTCCTGTCCTCTCGCATATCACTCACAGACCGGGATCTGACAGCAGCCACAAACCTACCGTGAGTGATCTCTCCCAGCGCGGATCCGCCATCAGGATCCGAGAGGAGGAGGAGGAAGAGGAGGAGGAGGAAGAGGAGGAGAAGGAGGACTAGCACAAGCAGGAGGAGGAGGAAGAGGGAGACGTGGAGGAGGTGGAGGAGGAGGAGGAGGGAAAGAGGAGAAGGAAGAAGAAGAAGAAGAAGAAGAAGAAGAAACCCACAGTCTCCCCAGGATTGCTTTTATTTTCCCCCCTTCCTCATCTTCGCGCGCCTGTGTGTGTGTGTGGCGCGTGTGCGCCCCTCATCCCTCCCATCAGAACCGGGTCTTGGATGTTTAATAAAGAAATCAAGTGTCTTACCAGTCACGAAAAAAAAAAAAAAAGCAAAAACAAAAACAAAAGCAAAAAAAAAAATTTCCAAAAGCAAAAGCAAAAAGCCAGAGAGAGGAGAGAGAGAGAGAGAGAGAGAGAGAGAGAGAGAGAGAGTTGGGGGGGGGCGAAAAAAAAACAACCCACCCCAAACAAACAAACAAACAAACAAGCAAGCAAGCAAGCAAGCAAACAGACAGACAGAACACCGAGACAGGACCAACCTCCAGTCGCAGCAGCCAGCGCGAGCCGCCGCCGTGCCGGCCACCCGAGAGCCGGGGGGTCTCCGGGCGGCGGAGGAGCCCTCGCCCCTCGCAGGGGGGAGGACCGCCGGGGGGACCGAGGCCGAGTGACGTCCTAGGAGGCACCGGGCGCGAGGCGGAGGAGCCCCCGAGGGACGAGCGAGCCGGCGGGGCCCCGCGCGCGCGCGGCTCCGGGCTGGGGCGCCAGAAGTCGGACTGGAGCGCAGGACCGCGATGCCCCGCAGGAAGCAGCAGGCTCCGCGGCGGGCGGCAGGTAAGGGACCCGGCTGCGCTCCGCTCGGACGCCACCCTCGGCCGCTTTCGGGGGACGGGGAACTGGGGCACGGGGGCTCGGCGGCGGGCGCCCCTCGCATCACCCCAGCCTGTCTCGCCCTCCCCTGAGCTCCCAAATGCTCCCCTTCCCAGGCTTCCTGGTCGGTCGGTCGGTCGGTCGGGGGGTGTGGGGGGGGGGGGGAGCTGTCCCACCAACCCTTTCCTCCTTGAAACTTTCTTCTTTTTTTTTTTTTTTCTCCCTCCACCCTCTACCCCACCCCTAACTTTTTTCCTCCCAGTCTGTTTCTTGCCTCTGGAGCCAAAGTTGGATTGAGGGTTTGGGGTGCGGGCTAGGGAGACAGCCTCCGCACCCTGGCATCTCCGGGCGGGCGCCGGTCAGTGTCAGTGTGGTTTCTTGGCCTCCCCGGGGCAACGGCATCCTCCCTCCCCCTCGTCGCTGCTGGGGTTCGGGGGCTCTGAAGTGACAGGCATGGCCAAGCCCCGGGCTGCGGGCTAGCTCGTGGGGTGAGCCCAGGGAAGGGGGTAGCTCTGGTCGCCAAGGTAGAAAAGACACCCCAGAAAATGGTGAAGCTTTTCTGTTTTCTGAAAGGATGTTCTGTTCAAAAAAATCTAATCAGTTTTTTTTTCAAGGGGGGGGGGTGTAATGCATAGACATTTAAGCAGTTCTGGATTATTTTATTTTATTTTATTTTATTTGCCTGGAGAGAGATACAAACTTTGCGAATTGATTTCTGTAGTAGGAGGGGTCCCTCCGGAGTCTTTTCTTGCAGGATCCACACCAAAAGATGAGAACAGGTTAATAAGTCCGTACAACAGATCTTGCATGGGATTTTCCTTTCTTTTTCTTTTTTTTTTCCTCTTCTTTTTTCTTTTGGGTTGCTTAATTGCTTTTATAATAATATGCTGGGGTTTTGTTTCTCGGAAGTGTGATATGAAAGTTCATTTTTCTCCTGCCAGACCCACCCACTGAAAAATCAGCTTTCCACTTGATTGCTAGTTTTGATCTGACATTTGATTGATCACCCGTCATCTCACTGCCTTTGATCTATTCATTCTTGATATATATCAATAAATCACTCACCATGGTAACTCAGAGTGCCAGTGACGCCAGCTTTGCCCTCTATATTCAGAGCCAGACGTGCACAATTATTATCTTGTTTGGCTTTTAATGTGGGTGTTTTTATTTCTTTGTGTCCCTTGGTTGAATCAGGGCTTTAGCATACAAGCTTAAGTTTGGTTGCTACCATTTCTTCTCTCTCTTTCTCTCTCTCTCTCTCTCTCTCTCTCTCTCTCTCTCTCTCTCTCTCTGATTTTGCCCTCTTACTCAAGGCAGCCTTAGCTAAAGCTAGTATTCTGGAAATCCACTACCAGTTTTTTTTTTCCATTCCAACTCCAGCCAAACACAGGGAGAAGTTTGCTGGAACACTTTTATAAACTTTGCAAAGTCACCGTTCAAATGAATCCGGAGTTATGTAGGAATCTAGGGAAAGTGGGCATCTGTGTCCACCCACACTGGCCTGCTGATCTCAGCTCCCATCCCTGCCTGACCCCAGCCCCAAAAGCAATGCGTGTACTTCCAAAGACCTACAGCTATCTTCCCTCTGAACGAAGAATTGCTTCTGTAACTGTAGGTTGTCTTGAGTCGTATGTGGAAATATCATTCACAAAGCTCTGACTTGTATGCTTTTCAGTTGTGTCTCTAAGAGCAAAATAATGAAAATATTTTTAGCACTGTGTGTGTGTGTGCGCGCACACACACACAAGCGTGTATGTAACTTGTCTAGATAGCAAGGCATACTTTTCTCAACTCAATTTCCTCTTTTGGAAACAATAGCTCCGATACATACATACATACATACATACACACACACATACATATATATATATATATATATATATATATATATATATATGTATTTAAACATCCACTGCCTTGCTATATGACAGAGTGAGGGTGTGCATTGGCCTTCAGGACTCTGGAAAAGTAAGCCTGCCTTGTCTGTGATGGCAACAGAAGTTTAAGTGTAACTAAATTATTTGAGACAAGGTCCATATTATTGTCCCAAAAGAGAATCTTGGGCTACAGTCCAGCAAGACGTGATCCTGTCTTGAAAATTACTTTTTCTCCCCCCTCCCCTCTTGTTGTTCTGGTAAAGGCCATCAACAACTAAGCAGTAATTGAAATGGCCAGGATGGCTGGACATGTCTCGTGCCTTAAGCTCAGGACAAAAAGCGCAGGCTCAGAATCACACTGCTTTGGTTAGAATTCTCCTCTGGTCAGTGAGCGTCCAGGTATACATGAAATGATGCTGTGTCACATTATTTAAATTAGATAGATCCTTTCATTAAGCCACTAAGTATTTATTGGTGCTGGACACTGTGTGTGTGTGTGTGTGTGTGTGCGTGTGTGTGTGTGTTTGTGTTAGAAACTTGTGGCCATACTTTCAGTTTTCTGGCCTGGTAAATATCTAGTGTCTTTACGTGCTTGTTTCTGTAACCTTATTATTTTCCCTGGAAGAAGTGGAACTCCTTTCTGGGCTGAAAGGGAGTAATTCATTTCGTGCACAGTGAGGCCCCTCTTTCTGTATTTATTTGCTCACATTTTAATAAAGCAGATCATTTTGCCTGCAGTATTTCTCCCACTCACTCGAGGTCACCCAGGCCCCACTCTGTTTGAGGATGAGTGATTAGTCCTCACTACCAAAGTTAGCTGGGGTTCTGCAGCTAGTTAACATCCAGGGAAGGAAGACGGTATTTGTAAAACTGGGGCCACACTAACTTTTATCACTGCTTGAAATTAAATACAATGCACAACTGTAAGTAATTACTCCCATGGACCGATGTTGAAAGCTTGATTTCCAGCTTGATTAATGAATAATGGAAGATAGGAAAAGGCCTGGAAGTGAATCAGAGCTGAGGTTTTCCTGGGGCCCTTTTTGCCCAAGAACTGTTCCAGGCTATTAGATTCCTTCGCATGATTCGTTTTAAGGACCATGTTTCAAGAAATCAATTACAGAACTTTCTAATAAAGCAGGTATCCAAATAGAACCAACGGGATGGGATGATGTTATAAGTGATGGAGGATTTTAGTCTTTATCAGATTTCCTCCCCCACTGCAGGGGAGTGGGGGCGAGGGATGCTTCAAGGTAGAAATCCTCTTTAAGGAAACGGCTCAGTCAGAATGATGATCCCCAGAAATATTCTCCCCAGCTCTCCAAAGCTATGCTGTTTTGCCAAAGTAGGACCTAGAATGATAAGAAAAGTTTTGAAAGCCGCCCACAGTAGTACCCCAGGGGTCTGTGTACGTGAGTGCACTCTGCTTGCTTACTTGGAAATATATTTCACTAGCCATTAAAATGCACCCACCTTTGCCTGAAAATAGACAGGATTCTACATTCACTCATGCCTTCCTCCCTATTATTCACTGTAAAAAAAAATGATAAAAACAATGGCAGAAAGGTCAAGCAAAATGGAACAGGATTTTTATTTATTATTATTATTTTTTTGCAAGATACAGAGTGCCTAAACATTGTAAGTTGCAGCTGTAGTCTAAACCCTTCTGTTCACGTAATCCCAGCCTTGCACACATACACGTTGAAGAGGCATTTTATTTCACCACCCTAAACAATTATTTAGTAGTCATGTCAGCCCATTACAATAGCACCCCAGGTCTTCCGTGGTCATGTAGCTGTGAATATCTAATGCGTCTCTGAGTTATGGGGCGCTGCCTCTGCTCCCCTGAAGCGGTGTTGTGCTTCCTTCTTGCTGACTTTCAGAAGCTATCTGATAATCTAATTCTGCAGAGCCTCTTGCAGGAAGGAAGAGTTCTCTCAATTTACTTTGTTTATTTACTATGGAGATGAATAATGCAGATTTTGTTTTCATGAATGTCCTTGTGTGGCAGCAAACATTAGACTATTAGCAATCATTACTTAAAAAGTTGCAATTTGCACCTTAATAGCATAAGTTATTTATTTACATGGGGAACGTATTCAGCAGGGACAGTTCAGGATACTGCAGAGGCACAGAGATGACCTGAGAGATCTGTGTTTCTGCCTCACAATCAGGCTGATTCGAGATTCATGGGCGAAGTCCCAGAAACCCCAACTTGCCAGGCAGCGGAGGAAACTCACAGAGGAAAGTGAAGTTTGCCTTTCATTTTCCTGCAAGTGGGATGGGACACAAGAGAATTGGAATAGAAGAGTTTCAGGACCCTGGCTTTCTCTGTTTGCTTAAATACCCTTCAGAAAGAAAAGTTTGCATCTTGAACACTTAAATGCTTCATGCTATAGATCTTGCTTACCCAAACAGTATGATTTTAAACACATGCGTGCATGCATGCACACACACACACACACACACACACACACACACACACATGCACACCCAATAAAGCCCCAAGGGTCTCACTCAGCAACACAAAGTCTTTTTAGCTACTCATATTATTTAAGTATATCCCTAAAAGGAAGGACAGATACCTAGAAATGTCTTTGTCCATAGAATGTTGTAGATTGGAATCAATTCCTTAAGTGGCCCTTCCCCGTTCCCCTTTCTGATCCCCCACCCCTTTCGCCTCACCCTTAAAGACCCAGATTGAATAGGACATCTCAAAAGCCCATTTGTTTTAGGCATTTATTGATTTCATTTTTAATCTGCCATATCAGGACATAATACATTAACCCTAAGCAGCTGCTGGCATGTGACGGCACCTCAGGGAGAAGGGCGCTGGGAAACTTCCCCGGTGAAATCTCCGAGGGAGGCTTGGCGAGTTGATTTCCAGGCTACTTTTAGGGAGGGCGAAGATACTCCTGGGAAATATTCTGTACAGTTCTCTTCTCACCTGTGTTTCTTGTGGCTCCTGGTTGGTCACCTCGGTTCTTCTTCCTGTATCTGAGAAAGCTTCATGCTCCACAAATACCTCCTGGACTCTTCAGACCTGTCCTTGAGCTCCTTCCTTGTTGTCTCACTCTCCAATTAAGGTATATGTTTTCTCTCATCCCAGATGACTCCCCGCTCGTCTGGGGAGTCACTCTGACTGGATCTTACCTGGGCTGGTCTGTTTCTCTTCCCAGCACCTTTTGGGAATTCTGCTCCGGGCTGAGCAGGTGGTAAAGGGAGGTCGAGCCTACCATTATTCAAGGCCCAGGAAATGATGCTGCTCTGCTCATCTCTGCAGCTGAGCTTAGGAAAATCAGCCCAGAAGAAAACCTGGCCTTCCTTCCTGTTTGGGTTGGATTTGTAATTAGCTGATATAAAGTTCAAATGTCCAAAGTCAAGCTTCCTCTCCTGTACTGTTTGAGGACTATCTGTGGACTTAACCAAGGTTTGGGAAGACTTAGGCATTACTGAAAAGGCAATGCCTACATCCGGGTCCCCTTTAAAAAAGCACAGAATTACCTAACAAATTCTATATTGAGGCCAGGCATACCACACAGTATCCTTTTCGTTTGATGCAAAGACAGTTGGAAATATATTAAACTAACAGTTAGAGACTGTCTTGCCTCGCTTCCCTGAAGCAGTACTTTTTCATTACATATTTAATTACAATCAAATTGAACGACTTTTAGAAAAAAATCACAGTAGTATTAAAAGAAGCTTGGCACACAAATAATTTCATTGCTGTACAAGTTGAGAATGTGGTTATATTTTTATTTCTTTGGGAGAAATTCATTTCAGTTTTCTAATATTTTGATAAATGCAGGATGTTTTTTTGAACTGTAATCTGCCATCAGAGCTTGAATACTATCTCCATAGACTCTGCTTACTCTGCTAAGAGAGGATTTGATAACTATTTTTTATTAATTTATAGCAATTTTCATTTTATTTTATTTTTAAGTTCCAAAAGTTTCATTTCAGGTTAGGAATTATTGTGTTCTTTGGGGCTGGTCAGGGTTAGGATTTTGTCAGTCTATACACATGAGAAAAACATCACCACATAAAGAGTGCTTGCTGGGTAGTCTGCCTATTACATTAAGGGAACAGACAGCAAACATTAAGAAACATATTTCATAGAATACCCTTTTTGCTTGACTTATAACCCACTCCCTTACACTCACACACACATCTGACCTTTCAATCACTTGTCTTGGAGAGTTTTTCCAGGAGTAAGTGGAGGGATAATATCTAAAATGGACTTCAAGTTACTCTAGGACTTTAAGGGATGATAATAAAAATTAGAGACACAGGAGTCCAACTGTCCATGGCTGAACTTTGCACACACTTTGGAAAGTGCCTTTGCATACCTTCGCTTCCCCTCTAACTTGTACATTTCTTGGAAGCATCTCCAGCTTGTGGCTGTGTCCCCAGTTCTCATTTTGTCTGAGGGATCATTACAGAAGTTTCAGACTGAAGACAGAGCGTGCGTACGTACGTACACAGAAGACAATGCCAGGATGCAAAGTCTGTGGAGGAAATGATTAAATAATGCAGATGTCTTTATTAGTCATTAAAATGGTCATGTGGAATTTCAAATGTTGCCTCTCTCAAACTTTTGCTTTCCCATCTAGGAAAACATGTCCCTTGGGTACCCCGAAATCTCCTGGGATGCCATTCCTAAAATTACTTGAAATTTTAGAAATGTCAATTCTAGCAACATGGCTAGGTGAGCCATGCTATTTAGCTTTCCCGAACATCCAGGAGCGGCACTGTGCAAAAGTTGTAGCACTAATGAAATTAGAGAAATCATGTAAAAAAAAAAAGCTGTTTGTGTTTAAAGCATTTGTCTTGAATGTTGCTTGTTAGTGAGAGTACCCCCCCTTTCCTACAATCTTATTTTAAAAATTGAATCCTGTATCCCCATACCCACGACCCCAACCAGTCCAGTAGCTTTGCTGGGGGTACACAAAGGAACAGGAAATCAAAATACACATTCCCTTTAACAAAAAATACTTCCACAGAAGCAAACATGGGCAGGCACGCCAAAAGAAAACCATCAAGATGCTTTCAGAGACATCCAGCTCTGGGTCCAAGGCTGAAAAGTGGGTTTCAGTAGGATGAGAGGGAAGAGCCTTACAGGCTATTGACACGTGTTTTTGCAAAGGATGAGATGTCGAGTGGGAAGATTTTTAAAGGAGCTTTCTAGTTCTTTGGTATCTTTCTACAAAGACGAATTTAATTGAAACGCTATAGTGTCCATTTATTTTAAAGGAAAGCCCTCGTGTTTCCATAAAGCTGCAAGAGGTAAAGGGAGGGAGGGAGGAAGGGAGGGAGGGAGGAAGGGAGGGAGGGAGGGAGGGAGGGAGGGAGGGAGGGAGGGAGGGAGGGAGGGAGGGAGAGAGGAAAGGCGAGAACATTTTGCAGTTTCTGTTAGTACAAAAATTAAGATCACTGAGTGTAATTAGTAAAGTGCTTTCAGAACTGGGTGAATGCTCAGAAATCACCCCAGAGCTTTCTTCTTGAAGCCACATCGAAGCCATTTCTATGGAAATTGTAGCGTTTATGATATGAAGGTGAGCAGAGCAGTCACCATTTCCAGTGGAAATAGTCAGCAAAGGCGGAACGAGAGAAACCCCGCCTTGGCAGCAGCCACACAGCCTCAAATGCAATGGGAAGAAACTTCCCTGATGCTTCATGGTTTCAGGAAACATGCATGAAATCTGGTGACATGGCATGCCAAAAGGTGACCGAGGGCCAGGGCTGTCCAGAGGGGGAGACAAGTTGTGTCAGCAAGAGCAGCAACATATGAATATTTCCATAGAAAATGTGTGGGGCTTATTGGAAATCACTTCTGTTGATCAGATCTTTGGAATTTTCTGTATATTTAGGAATCCTCCCTCTTACATCCTAGGGAGATGTGAATTGCTGCTGGGCTAACATGATATTATATAAAAGACGTAGGTCTTTTCCATGCATTTGGTACCACTTGGTACAAAAGAAATGCCCCAAATGAAGAGCTCTACGTGTGTTTGTATGAGAATCGCCTCTGGCTATTTTCCTTTATTAGAAAGTTGGGCTCATGGCTGAGCACATTTTCCTGTTTCTCCCTTGAGGTTAGATTCTCAGATGTGAACGGAGCGGTGGAGGAAGAAGACGAGGTGAGGAAGGTTCTAGCAGTAGCCTTGCTCCTTGTGGTTTCAAGTTCAGCTCTCATGGTCTGTTGCTTGTGGGCAGGATTAACCCGGTCAAGCACCTCACCTTTCTTGCACATCCATATAATGGGCACCTGTGGTTTTCCTTATGTCCCAGGTTCATTGAGAATATTACATAAAGTGAAGGCTGAGAAAATGCTCAGAAGCTACTAAGTGACATGTGGATTTGAGGGAATAGTGTCCTCACCAGAAGGCCATGGATCATTTATACTGGGAAGGTACAAACAAGTCACCAATTATCAGTGGATCCCGTGTTCTCAGGGATTGAAATAAATCAGGTGTGAATGCATAGTGACTTTTAAAAAATATATTTTATTTTTATTTATTTATTTGAGAGAGAGATACAGAAATAGGCAGGGAGAGAGAGAGAGAAATTGGGTGCGCCAGGGCCGTCAGCCACTGCGAACAAACTCCACATGTGTGCGCCCACTTGTGCATCTGGCTTATGTGGGTCCTGGGAAGTCGATCTAGGGTCCTTTGGTTTTGCAGGCAAGTGATTTAACTGCTAAGCCATCTCTTTACCCCTTCACTTTTTTTTTTTTAACTGAAACTACAGTGATGGCTCTTGTCCATACTAGGCTATTTAGAATCCCACAGTGGCTCAAAAATAAATAAACAAATAAAAAAGCTCTTCACAAGAAATAGGATTGTAGTACCAGCAACAACTATAGCAGATTACAATATCTGCCACTATGTGAGTGCTTATAGACCTGAATCAAGTGCTTCATGTCTGGACCTGGGCTTATTTAAACTGTCTTAATGTCTTGAGGTCCTACTATGTACCAGGTCATTTTGTAGTAGCTGGGTCCAGGGGATGAGTAAGGTCTCACACTCCATTTGGGGAAACCTGGAGAACACACATATGCACTTACAGAGGAAAACAGAATTTTCAGGAAAAAATAATGATCAGACAGAAAACTGTTCCATGATGACATTTGTTTCATAGAAGCAAAATTATACAAGTATGTGTGAGATACATGCGAATGGATAGAAAAGAACTTCTAGAAGAAAGAAGGGGACACTAGCCGAGTCTTGTTTCTCACACATCACAGGGTAGCCCCTGTTTCACTGATGGAGTTCTGAGAACATGCAGGGTCACACCATGGCCAAGCTGGGGTGGAAAGATCACTCTCCTTTCTTCTGAGGCCCATGTGGGCCATCTGCTGTGTAGTCCACAGTGTCATGAGCAATGTTCCAGAGAAAGCTCCTCAGCTCCTGTGGCTCTTCCTCTGGCCTGTTGGCTGCAAGGTCAAGAATACCGAGAGAGAAGGCTGTCTTGAGTCGTGTCTCCGAGTAGAAACTTCTGGTCACTGACTGTTAACACGTGCACAGGAAGGGCTCTTTTGATCCTTGTTATTCTGTTTTATTTTTTGTTATGTGATTATGGACCAGAGGTTGAGGTCAGGTGCCTTTCCTCAATCACTCTCCGCCTTACTCTCTGAGACAACGGTTCTCACTGAACCTACAGCATGCTGATTTGGCTAGTTTGGTTAGCCAGACAGCCCTGAAGAGTTTCTGTCTGCAGCCATGACTGTGTGCTGCCGGCAACACCTGGCATTCTGTGTGGATCCTGGGGCCACAGACTTGGTCCTCATGCTTTCACAGTGAGCACCTCCCCCACTGAGCCATCTCCCAGTCCCCAGAGGGTTCCTCCTTTAGTTCTTTTTCAAGTGGAAATAAACACTCGTGGCTTCTTCACTTGTGTGGCAAATTCTGACACCAGATTGCACACCTCTTCTGTGCAAGGAGTGACTCTCAGCAGTGCTAAGGAAGGCACTAGGGTCAAAGGAGAAAGAAACCCCCCCTTGCCTCACACCACTACTGTTCTTGTGGATGGGACCAAGAAGCGAATGTACAAACGAACACATTGTATGGTGTTGAATAATGCTGATGGCATTTCATAAAAATGATTCAGAATGACTGGGGTAGACAGTGATGGGAGGGTTGCCATTTTAAATAAAGAGGTCAGTATTTCTCAAGTGGTGCTTTGATCAGATCTGGACAAAAAGTGAGAGTCTAGCCAAGCACGTAGCTCAGAGTAGCATTCAGTTCCAGGCAGAGGGAACAGTAAGTCCCAAGGGCCTGAGGCCACGGACTTACATGTTTGGATAAAGGATACACAGGAGGCTCATGGGCTGGATAAATTAAGATGGGGACATGTGAAAAGAAATGAAGTAGGTGGGGCCAGGGAGATAGCTAGCAGATAAAGTGCTTGCCATGTAAGCACAAGGACTGGGACTCAGATCCTCAGTACCCGTGTAAAGGCAGGATGGGTGCGGCAGCCCACCAGTAAACCCAGCTCTTGGGGGAAGTGACAAGGAATTGGAAACTGCCTAGCTAGCTAGCTGGAGCAGTGATCCCTGGGTCCGAGTGCAAGACTCTGCCTCAGTAAACAAGGTAGAAATGGTCAAGAATAACACCAGCATCAACTTTCATCTTCCACATACACATGCACCCATTCACATACAAACATGCATAGACACACATGAGTAAAAAAAAAAAAAAAAAAAAAAAAGAGTGATAAAAAAGGAAGCCAGGAAATGTAGCTGGGCAGGTGGCAGATCACAGTCAAATCGATTTGATTGTAGGGGACATGGGGTCTCACTGGAGGGCTTCTAGCAGGGAGAAGATGGGGTGTAATTGGGTTGTTAAGTAGAATGTGGAGCTTGAATCTCAGGTAGTGGTGGGTTTGCTCACTGAACAAGCTGGCCTGCTGGCGATGATGTAGAGACTGGCTGAGGGATGGTTGCTGGAGATAAGGCCAGTGGTAGGATCACATGTCACATAATGGCGAGGCTGTCAAAAAATGACAGAGTGGCAGTTCAGGACCAACCTGGTCCAGCTGTGTCTCCCAGCCTGCTGAGCACCTAGAAGCAAGTTCATCATGTAGCCACATCTCCACTTCCTCTGTCAATTGGGAAACAAGGATATTGCTCTCCTCATTTTTTAGTTGTGATGACTAGATAATGTGATATACATGAAACCTTCAAGGCAGACCAAGTATTTACACATCTTCTTGGTAAGTGTTTTTCTTCTTGGTATTTTTTTTTCTGTAGGAATTCTGGGAGTAATCTAGATAACTGAATTAGGCACTAAATAACTATTTCCTGAAGAATGAATACATGAGTCTGTAAATAAGCTGATATGTACTTTCATTATTGTATTATTTTGTCTAAATAATGACTTGCAAGTATAGAGATCTCTTTCACACATTGTAACAGGCAGACCTCTGTTCCAGTCACGATCATAGCTGTACTTTGAATGCATGTCAATTTAGAAACTACTAATGGCAAATGACTGGGTTTTCATAATAAACTTGCATTTTGCTCGTCGTGGTCCTGCCTGCTTCCAGCGGACCAGGACTAGAACCCCTTGAGGGTAACAGGGATATTCTATTTTCTGACAATGCGCGCTGGTCACAGGGACTTCTGAGCTTCCTAGCAGAACCTAGAGCCTGGGTGGTGTGAAGGAGACTGAACTCTTTCACCTGAAGGGGTGGAGGACCCTCGCTTCTGAGCCCTGTGCCTCACCTGCACTCCAGGTGACTTCCTGGCCCAGCCCCAGATGTTGTCAGTTCCCAGGACCAGGCAGCCTTGCCCCTCCCCCACCAGGGAGCCTTGCTCACCCTCTGAAGCCCAGAGCTATAATGCTTAGGAGTTGTTAAGCTAATGGGCTGTTTCCTGGTTACATCTTCCCTGTTTAATCATCACCTCTGCATAAGAACAGGAAGGAGGGACATTGGGACATTGGCCCGCTGCCGTGATTATAAAAGTATATCTTAGGACAAAGAGATTTGGGATCCCAGAGAACTTGTGCGGGTGTTTGCTCCCTGCCTTAAGACCTGTCTTAACTCAGTAGACAAAGTCTTGTCTCCGTCCCCAGAACCCACATTAAAAACAAAATGCCAGGCTTGGCTGCTAATCACAGTGTGGGGCAGGCAGAGGCAGGTGGATCCCCGAGCCTCGCTCTGGCCAGCTCGTTTAGCTGATTCAGTGATCTCCAAGACAATGAGAGACTCTGTCTTAAAAAGGTGAACGGCATTCCTGAATGATGACACCTGACGAACACACACTCCTGCACACGCATGTGTGCCCATACACACAAACATGCATGCAACAGATAGATGATAGGCAGGTAGATAGATAAGATAGATAAATAGACAGATAGATCCCTTATTCAATACTGAGGATTGAAGGCCTGCTGTATAGAAGGTGCTGGAACTAGAGCCCTAAAGAAAACTAGCAACATGCCTGCCTTCTTGGCGCTTTTATTTAATTTGGGGACCAGGTAAGGGACTAATTAGCTGTGGATGAACCCCATCCTGTGTCATTTGAGGTGAAGCTGATTAAGACAGGATAAAGGACAGATACCGTGGGAATGGGGAGTGTGCTGTCTGGACAAGCTGGTAGGAAGTGGCTTTCTACACCAAGGCGACGTTCACACTGGGCTCACCATGAAGCGGTCGGGGGAGGAGCTCATCTCTCTGGTGTAAGACAGTACCAAGTCCCAACACTGGAGCCTGCTCAAACCAAGAGAAACAGCTGGGAAGCAGTGGTAGTGGGGCAGATGTGGCTGCAGAACTGAGGTGAGGAACTGGTGTCCCCTAAGAAGGGGGCTTCAGGAGGCGCAGGAGCAGAGAGACAGACCCAACACTCACCCAGGATCTTTTCAGCCTTCACCCTATTCACCAGGCACCAAAAGTAGAAACAGGCCGGCCGCTCAGGAGCCTCCCACATCAAAAGCTTTTGGTGACTTGGAACAATTGTGTGGTGGTGGAAAGGGTGGGGATTGGTCCCCAGGGAGCAAGCAGGATCATGGGGGGCGGGTAGGGAAAAAGGAGTCTACTGAAGACTGTGCCAATCTGTCTGTATTTATTTCGGTCAAGAGTTCTCCCATCCTCTCTTCTGCTTTTCTTCTCGATCATATGTGAGGGCTCTACTGAAAATAGTCAGCCTGTTGTTCTTGGAGCCAAAGTGGAAGCCAGGGAAAGTGTTTGGAAGCTGTGATTTTTCTAGAATTTACTGCAGGGCTAGAGGCCGCCCTTCTCCAGGTACATTTCCTGAGTCCTGGAAATAAAATCCTCCTGTGCCCGCCTTCCACCCCCGAGAGACGCAGTGATGCCAGGCCACAGGAGAGCATGGAGTCAGGTAAGGGCTCCATGTCCATCACCCCGTGTCCCCCAAATCCATGTCCTGCTCAAGGGCCACATCCTCGCTGTGTGGGCTTAGGCATGCTTGCTTCCCAGAGTTTAATCGTCTCATTAGCAAAACAGACCTAATAAAAGGACTCATCTCATTGAGTCTTTATGAGGATGGATTGAGATAAATCAGATAATATGCTTAGCACAGTGCCCCCGTACATAGTAAGTGGTCAATAAATTTGTGTCATTATATTAACAAGTTAATAATCCAATCTAGGCCTTGGTTTCCTTATTGGTAGGGCAGGGGTAATAACGTACCAGAGGACTGTTGGGAGAAGTTAGGTCCTAATAACAGCAAAGCACCTGGAACAGGCCCTTGGAACCAGTAAGTGCTCAGGAAACGCTAAATGGTTCAACTCATCCCCAGGACTGAGAATGTGGCCTTGGCGAGCTCTGGCCTGTTACTGCAGTGTCCATGAGGACTGTCACAGTCGGTACAAAGCGTCTACTGTCTTCGGGAATGCACGATGGTGGCCCGGTTATCAGAAGGGAAGACTGGGTAACTCAAGGTGATGGAGGTGTGTCTGCAGGCAAAGGGCTGCGGATCTCTCCTCCAGTGGAAACTTCTAGTGGCTGGATCCTCTGTGCAAGACAGCCAGGGTTTCCTGCAATTGTGCTGAGGGAAGAAAGCCAGTGTTGAATAGTTTTTAATCCCTGATTGTCCCATCAAGCACTGTCAAACCTAGTGTGAATAATGCATGTGTACCTCTCTCTCTTTCTGTGTGTGTGTATTACATGACATAGCACCCATGTAGAGGTCAGAGGACAAACTTGGATGTCTGTCCTACCTTCCACCTTGTGTGAGTGAGGGTCTCTGTTGTTTGCTATTGTGGACACCAGGCTGGCTGGTCTGCAAGCTTCCGGGAATTATCCTGTCTTTATCTCCCACCTCACTGTAGGGTGCTGACATTGCAGACACTTGCTACTATGTCTGACGTTTTTTGTTTTGTTTTTTTGTTTTGCTTTTAAAAAACTATTTATTCACGGGAAGGGGAGAGAAAGGAGGGGAAATGGAAGCACAAGGACCCCTAACCACTGCAAATAAAGGCTGGACGCATATGCCACTTTATGCATCTGGCTTTACGTGGGTGCTGGGGGATCGAACTTAGGTCATTCAGCTTTGCAGGCAAGCGCCTTAACCACTGAGCAACTTCTTCAGTCCAATTTTTTTTTTTCCTTATTAACATGGGCTCTGGGGATCCAAACTCAGGTCTTCATGCTGCAGAGCAATCTTTTACTTACAGAGCCAGCTCCCCAGCCCACTCGCGACAGTGTCGAGAGCCTCGTAAAATTGCTGAAGTCAATAGCACAGGGAATTGTTTTAGAGAAACATGAAAAGAAGTTGGTGCAGGTGGACGACATGTGGAAATGTCATCGATGGATGCCTGCGCGTGGGCCCAGCCCGGGACTCGGTGGGACTGTGTGCACGTGAGGGCTGCTCACTCACGCCCCGGGTCCAGCAGCTCCCGGAGGACAGAGGCTTTCATTAAAACTTCCAAACACTTTCCAAACCGGAAAGAGCCTCCCCTCTCAGGATGTCAGGGGGAAACTCCAGAACTTTCTCTTTTCATAGGAAGTTGGCAGCTGCGCGAGGCCTGGGGTTGGTATGCAGGCTGGCATCGGGAGCAGAGCGCGGTTCTCGGTCTTTCTTTGGCGCGCTCACCACTCAGAAGCCTTGCGGCAGTGCAGACGGTGGATCGCCACATTCCCATCCAGAGATTCAGGCTGCATGGATGGGAAACGGCAGGCCCTGAATCTTGGAATCCACATGGGAAACGCTCACTGCGGCCTTGGATTTAAAGACACATGTATGGGCTGGAGAGATGGCTTAGCGGTTAAGAGCTTGCCTGTGAAGCCTAAGGACCCCGGTTCGAGGCTCGGTTCCCCAGGTCCCACGTTAGCCAGATGCACAAGGGGGCGCACGCGTCTGGAGTTCGTTTGCAGTGGCTGGAGGCCCTGGCGCGCCCATTCTCTCTCTCTCCCTCTGTCTGTCTTTCTCTCTGTCTCTGTCGCTCTCAAATAAATAAATTTAAAAAAATTTAAAAAAATAAAGACACATGTATGCATAGGTGGATATATGATTCTTATAGCTCTATAACTAATATATAAATGTCGCAACTATGTTCTCGTTACTGGGACAAAATATCCAACCAGTAGATTCAAGTCACTATAGTAAACTATACAAAAGTAGATATTCTCCCCCCTTTCCTAGCTTTTAGTGAACAGAAATAAAAAGGGACAAAGTCCTTCTTTTGCTCTTCCTATGTCATGACAACTGCATGTGTGCTCAGAAATGGCAGGAAGCGTTGCATTTCAACAGGGAATGTATCCACTTATGCATTTTTGTCTTCCTGACCACAGCACCAAACATCAGAACCCCAGAAATGCATTCAATAACGGAAGGAGCAAAATAGCTTGGGGTATAGCTCAGCAGTGGAATGCTTGTCGGGTATAAGTAAGACCCTGGGTTTCACCCCCAGCACCACCCACCCCCCCCCCCCCACACAGATAAAAAGTCAAGACCATAAATGGACATACTAAAATCCATAATGGTGATAATGATGAATATGACAGGAATCAAAATTGCCACTGTCACTATGGCTACCACGTTCTGCTGCCTGAATCAAAAGGACTAAGCTTGGTGGCTGGTTCTCTTTCCCAGCACTGAGTCTTCACGGGTGCTTGGCACAGTCTCTTCAATGGGTCTCCCTCAAGCTGGGCACTGATAGCATCAGCCCATTGAATACACGCAGAAATTAGCCTTTGGAAATTTCAAATAGCTTGGCTAAGGTCACATGGGCTTTTCAATGGGAAGTCGAAACTCAGCCCTGTCTATCAGACTCCAAGCAAAAGACAGTAAGTTTATCTGCCAGTAATCACACAAATAAACCTTCATAGTCCAGTTACATGCATGGGGACCAAGGGAATGGACTGAAATTCACTATTTCCCTTAAGTTGAATAAAGGCAAGAGTGTCGCAAAGAAAACAAACAAACAAACAAGAGATGTTTCTGTTTATCTGAATCACAACCTCTGTCTATAAGACTTTAGCCTATGACAATTACAAAAAAAAAAAAAAATAGAAAGGAATTTAAAAACCTCTTGTAGTTCCCACCACAACATGTAGTTAGGTCTGTTTCTGTTTTATTAAACAAAATTAGAAAAAGCCAACATAACCCATCTGGGGTGTCTCAAAAACATTGAGCACTCCAACCCCCAATCTTGCAGCTTCTCTGAGGAGATGTCCTGAAGTCAGACAGCACTCAGCTGTCGCTCATAAATCTCTTGTCAGCTGCATGGCTCTCCCTGGCCATCGGACCTATGAAGCAGGAAGGGTGACAAGGCCCTGTTATTTATTTTCACAAGTGTAAAGCTACCCCCGTGCCTTCCCTCTTTCCACTCCTCTCATCGTATGTGCGCCCAGGCTGGTTAAAGATGTCTCTTGCGTGTAAGTATTTAATTGTAGGTGACACACACTTGAACATGCCGAAACACGGAGAAGGGGAAAGATGACTGTGGAACTGGAGGTCGGAATTCCGAGGGAACACAGCTAACAACCGCAGAGACAACAAAAACTGTGATGGGCTGTCTTCTGAAAATAAAATCGACATTGTTTTTTTAGATGCTGTTGATGTTGAGCTTCTTTGATTACAATTTATGATTTTTCTGTGGCTGACATTTTAAAACAAATCTTTGTAACAATATGAAGTTTGGCAAGATGTCTCACTTGAGGTTACTCTAGATGAAATTATCAGCCTATTTTATTGTCTTTAATGATATTTTCTTTGTTGGTGGTAGTTAGGAATAGGCAGTCAGGTGGAATGTGATTAACAAAGAACTATTAAAAAATAAGATCAGACAGGCATGATGGCTCACGCTTGAAATTTCAACACTTGAGAGGCTGAGGCAGGAGGATTACCATGAGTTTGAGGCCAGCCTGGGCTATACAATGAGTTCCACAAAAACAGACCTTTGACTGTAAATTTGAGAGAAGATAAAACTAGGCATAATTAATTCCTGCTTATATGATTGACGGCGCTCTACCAGGAGAATGTATACTTTATAAACTTCTTGGTTTTTCTGTAAATAGACATTAAGCATGTTTTTTTTTTCCCACTAGCACGCACAATCCTGTTTTGAATATTCTTGGGAATTTTCATAATTGTCACTTAAATAATTTATGGGGAGAAAAAGAGCTGTGAGAATCTGACTGCATTAAGTAAGAGGATCAGTTGAGAGAAATAAACATTATTGACTCAGCTAAGATTTTGCACTTTGAACATTTCCTCGTGCCTTCGTGGAGATAGGCATAAAGCTCTCCAACCAAAAATGTAACAGGTTAACTTGCACCTATTTGGGATTTGCTGAATGTTAACTTAAAGTGAACCGAGTGTAGATACACTTTACCAATAATCTCTAGTTTGAGGCCAACCTGGGCTACATGTTAAGACTCTAGCTAAAAAAGTATAGAAAGAAAGTAAATCCTGGTAAGCAGAAAAGTCATGATGTTGGACCCTTTAACATCCTGTCATGGATAATGGACAAGGGCATGAGGCCCCAAGCCTCCCTCAGGAGTTATTGGCAGTTAATGATACCTAGTGGCTAGAGGCCTTGGTATGCCCATTCTCTCTCTCTCTCTCACTCTCGCTCTTGCTCTCGCTCTCACTCTATTTATCTATCTGCCTCTTTCTCTCTCTCTCTCTCTCAAATGAATAAATAAATAAAATATTTTTAAAAGTTTTAAGCAAAGAAGTGTGAGTCAGCTACGAATGTAGTTTGCATCTCATATTTGTCATGAAAAACATCAGCAGACACCTGCCAGTGGGGCAGGAAGCCAGAGGCAAGGAAAAGAGAAGCTTGACCAACATGAAAGGAAGTAAATTTGGAACCGGGGAGACGGCTCAGCAGTTAAGGTGCTTGCCTGTGAAGCCTAAGGACCCATGTTTGAATCCCCAGATCCCACATAAGACAGACGCACAAGGTGACGCCTGTGCAAGGTTGCACATGCGCACAAGATGGTGCATGGATCATCTGGCTTTCCGTGACAGTGGCTGGAGGCCTTGGCATCCCAATGTGCGCTTCCTCTCTCTCTCTCTCCCTCTCTCTCTCTCTCTCTGTCTTCCTCATAAAAAAGGACAGTCTGTTGGGCTTGCCCCCCCCCTTCAAAAAAGTATGTTTGGGGAATGGAGAGATGGCTTAGCAGTTAAGGCATTTGCCTACAAGGCCAAAGAATCCTGGTTCAATTCTCCAGGACCCACGTAAGCCAGATGAACAAGGGGTCACATGCATCTGGAGCTCATTTGCACTGTCTGGAGGCCCTGGCATGCCCATTCTTTCCCTCTCTCCCTCTCAAAGAAATAAGTGAATAAAATATTTTAAAAGTATGTTTGACCTTAAAGGTTAGACTGGATTGTCTTCAGAGAGAGTTTGAGGACTATGGCTTCTCCAGGCCCCTCCGTGGGTTGTGAATCCTGCCTGGGTGGGTGGGCCGCAGAAGGAAGGAAGGGCTTCTGATTTTGTTTGTGGTGAAAGGTGTGTTCCTGATGATAGTCTTAGAGTTGAATATGTTAAATGGCTAAACTTCATTTTAATGCAGTTATACAGACATGTCTTTGGGGAACACTGCTACCTTGACAGGAGTAGAAAAAAAATAGGAGGTACTTGGTTCTGATCCAGAACTAGGGAGGTGGAGACAGAAGGATCAGGAGTTTCAGATCAACCTGGGCTGCATAGCAAGTTCAAGGTCAGCCTTACAAACAAACAACAACAACAGCAAAAAAAAAAAAAAAAAATAGAGGGCTGGAGAGATGGCTTAGCAGTTAAGGTACTTGTCTGAAAAGCCAAAGGACCCACATAAGCCAGGTGCATGTGTCGGGAGTTCATTTGCAGTGGCTAGAGGCCATGGATCATCCATTCTCGTTCTCTCTGTCTCAAATAAATAAATAAAAATATTTTTTAAAGCGATAGAAATTGGAAAGGGCCCCAGGATTGAGAAGCTTGCATGTGGTTCCAGGAGGTTTTCATAACTCACTCTTAGAACTTGGGTGGGTGTACCAGTGTACCATGCATGGCTGGATGTTATTCATCTTTCCCAGTGTATATGAGTGAAGTAGACTGCGTGTATAGTCCAAGTGTGCATGTGTCTATTTTGATGTCGTTCTGTGTGTGTTGTGATGCATGTTTCCTGCATGGCTGGGTGAGACCTGTGCTGGTGTTCATGTCTTGGGTGACACCTTATTTTATGTGAACCTTTGGAACATGGGTTTCATGTTGTGGTGGGCCTGGAACACACACTGTTCTTGCCAAGGCTGAGCTCCTCATGGAATTGGGATAGAGCTCTGAGCTCTTCACTCTTTTCCCCATGAACAGGAAACCATGGTCACAGTGCCTGTCCCTGGGGGGTGCCCGTGTGCAGTGTACCTCATCTCATAGGCAACGGCCCTGTGTAAGAAGAAAAGCAAGCCACAGCTACAGAAATGCCCCTGCTAAGAAAACCCTGCCTAGGAGGGAAAAGTAGAAAAGCCAGACAGTTCCAGAATGTGAACTCCACAGCCTACTGGAATGGATGGAGCTTCCATTTCCTTAAGTATCTCCCTCCCCAGACTGCATGCGACAGTATGGCAGGGGTTTATCTCACAACTCGTGGGGACTATCGCACTGGTGACGAACGAAGTGTGTGTTTTGATCAAATGTGTGAATAAATGAACGAAACATCGTTGAATGGGCAAATGAACTCAGAGACATTATCCACACAAACCCTGGCTTACCTCAGAAGCAGGCTGGCAATGGTAAGAAAGCACTTCCCCAGTGGGGTGTTCATTCTTCCTCCGCGGACCCCACAGGAGCGCCCTGTCCCTTGTCCCTGTGGTTTAATTACTGCTCTCTGAGATCAGCGTGGCAGCTCTTCTGTTTACTGTCTAACTGTAGCTGCAGGTGGAAAAAGAAGGCATGGAAGCTTCTCAGAACCCAGGAACAGGAATTTCCCCTAAGATGTGTATTCTTTTTTTCTTTAAGAGAGGTGAAAGGAAGGTGGAAAAGTTAGGGGAATGAGTTTCCAGAACTTGCCAAGCACACAAGCCAACACGCTCTCCTTGCTGCTTGCATAAATGTTTAATAAGTTTTATCATCTTATGAGTAAGGTTAAACAAATGTGAGTCCTTTGAGGAATTATTTACTGGAAGCAAAGTTATAGCGTCAACATCTGTGTTTCCAATCACTTAGATGAGAAATACATCAAATAAATCACGAGCAAGTTCCACAAACAACTTCTAGATTATCATCTCCCCAAAAAGAATAAGTAAGTCACTCTTAGCTGCCTTCTGTACTGGAATTCAGAATTTTTTTTTGTTGTTAGACCTCTCTTTTTTTGAAATTTATTTTATTGTCTTTCAGGAATAAGCTTTCACATGTTATTTTATTATTTTTTTTGTAGAAGTTACCATAAAATTATACACAATAGAAGGACTTAAGAAATTTCTCTCAGGGAATCTGGTCATTTCAGCCAACATTCTCATTTGGGAATGGGCTAACAGTTCCAATATATAACGTCCATATAATTTAACCTCATAAATTTATTTTCTTCACAGTGATGTAATGGGGAGACTGACCTGGAGTTTGTAAGTGTTCCTTGCTTGGCGCATTCCCTGGGGCAGTGTAACATGTTAGGCAGAGTTTTATGTGCCCTGATTAAAACATACGTATCCCTGAATTTCCTGTGGACCAACATTAGGACCCTAGCAAACATTGAAGGGGTATAGAGATGTTTTTAAATAGCTATCCATGTGTCAGGTTTTTTGTTTTATTTTACTTCCCACCCCCCTTTTTTTAAGACTTTTTTTAAGATTTTTACTTCAGCACATAGAATGTAAGATCACCCACACCACCAGCGAAGTCTTGTGCTTTGGTTTGACTAACTCCAGTTTGGATTCTTGGACATACATTTTAAACTGCTACTTGCAGTGGAGAAAAGGAATTAGAAAAATGAATAAGGACCCCTCCCCCTCCAAGATAAAACAGTAGTGATAGAAACTTACAACTTTCTTTATGAAAAATAAAATAAGGAAAATGATGGAAAGGACTCAGAGGTGAAGGGAGGTGTCTGCAGGGAGAGACCCGAGTCTGAAGCTTGCTGGGTAAAAGCTGATGCAGTATGCACATCTTCCAGGGCACAGCTCCCATCCCAATGACGAGAGGAAAGAAACTTGGTAACTTCAAAAGGGAAGAAAGATGGATACTGGCAGATGAATTCCCTGAAGGTTGTATGTTGTGTATTTGAGAGTAGTGCCTCTCATTGGATAACACTCAATGTAGTGTTTTTTTTTTTAAAATAAATATTTCTATTGTTTTCAAGACTCTGTGCTGCATGCACCAGAGATTCAGTATTAGATAAGGGTGCTGACATTAAGCATCTGGAAGAAAGCCAGGCATTTCAGTGGTGGCTTATGAAGCACTGGATGGATGAATGGATAGATGGATGGATAGAGGAATGATGGATGAGGAATGGATGGACAGATGGATGATGAACGGGGAATGGGTGAATGGATGACATATGATGGATGGGTGGATGGATGATGGACAGATAAAGGAATGACAGATGGAAGATGGAAGGATGGATAAAGAATCATGACTCCCAAGGATGTTTGTTTCTGCATCTAAATATTCATTTCCAATCCTGGGAGCTGTTGCTGTTTCCACTGGCCATAGATCTTTGTTTTCCCTTCCAAGAAATCCTTCTTGAAGCCAGTTCCACCCTTTTCCACATAACTCTAGTGAGTGGCGATGTGCTGGGAAATTCTGAGAATTGCCCGTGGCCAGCCTCTCGAGTCTTCCTGGTGCTCACCACAACCCTTAGTGGAGCCCAGTTGGTTCCTCCAGGCCTCCCCTCTCCTGGCTTTGCTCTGAATCAATCCAACACGAAGTGCTCACATTCCCCTGTGCCAAGACTTGTTTAGGTTGCCTTATATGCACCTGACACCCTCAGTCTTTCTCTCACTTGAGCAGGTAGACACACCATTGCCCCTATTTTCTAGAGAAGAAAACTGGGGCACAGAGCTCTTCAGTCATTTTCTCCCATGACAAATATATTTCAGAGCCAAAAGCTGAAGCTGGGTATGTTTGGCTCCAAGGCCGTATGGAGTCTATACCCTTGGAACCTCCAAGAGACACATCTCCAGTTTGACAAATCCGGCTGTAGTCTATGATAAGCTGCATATCAACCAAGGGACTCAGTGAAGCTCCAGCCTCAGCAAGCATGGCTCCAGAGACCCAAGGACAGATTGGCACAAGGACTCTCTTCTGCACGCTGTTTCCTTCCTTCTGTCAGAACCCGCATACACGGTGACCACAGCATCTCAGCAGCATTGGCCGCTAGATGTAGCAACTTTTCTCCAAGGTCCCCAGAAAATGTTCTGGGGTGTCTACTGGCCCATGTGAATTTTCAGAATCCCCTGTGAAGTAGCCAATGGTGTCTGCTTGGCTGACCTTCTTCATATTTGTAGGCAGGATTATAGAAGGTAGGAGTTGCTGGTGCAAGTGCCCAGTGCAAAATCAGGTGTATTTCAAAACTACTGCGAATGAGCACTGGGCTGGTCAAGCTCATAACTTTAGGCCACTGGCTCTACATAGCATTGAAGCCAGGAGCTTTAAAGTCAGAAGGACTAAAGTTCAAGCCCAGGTTTATTATACAAGCTACTTAACCTTTGTGAGTTTGGCGGGGGAGTGGGGATACACGCATGTGGAGAGCAGGGTGTCTTCCCCAGTTACTCTCCACCCTAGTTTCTGAGAAAAGACCATGCAGTGGACTTAGAGCTGATCTATTTGGCTGGACTTGTGAGGCAACAATTCTCAGGGACCCTCCTGCCTTCACTATTTCATTGTTGGTATTTATTATAGGTGCATACCACTGTGCCAGGCTTTGACATGGGTACTGGGCATCTGAGCTCAGGTCCTCATGCTTCTACGGTGAGCACTTCACCCACTAAGACAATGCCCCAGCCCCTGAGTTACTTCATCTTTGGAACACTAATCTCTTAATTTAAAAATACCTTTAGGGCTGGAGCGATGGCTTAGCGGTTAAGTGCTTGCCTATGAATCCTAAGGACCCCAGTTTAAGGCTCAATTCCCCAGGACCCACGTTAGCCAGATGCACAAGGGGCGCATGCATCTGGAGTT
Organism: Jaculus jaculus; assembly: GCF_020740685.1. Classification (NCBI taxonomy): domain Eukaryota; kingdom Metazoa; phylum Chordata; class Mammalia; order Rodentia; family Dipodidae; genus Jaculus; species Jaculus jaculus. Next base: position 131,898,209 of record NC_059109.1, read on the forward strand.
CGTTTGCAGTGGCTGGAGGCCCTGGCGCGCCCATTCTCTCTCTCTCTCTCTCTCCCCCACTGCCTCTTTCTCTCTCTGTTACTCTCAAATAAATAAAGAAAAAAATTAAAAAAAAATACCTTTCATGTGGCATGGGGTCACTATGTCGTTTCTATCTATTGAAACTCTAGTGCTTGCCCAAAGTGCTCCATAAAGGCCAGCGCGGTGGTGTGAGTGGGGCCGGGCGGTAGCAATTTGAGGGAAACCTCCTTTAAAGTCTTTACTTACTGGAGGACACGAGTACTAGGCACCAGCTTCTGCAGAGTGACCATAGGAATGAAAGTGATGGTGTGGTGTTTTTTGTTGTTGTTGTTTGTTTAATCCCACCTGGTTGAAAAGTTGAGGCAAGAGGATTGTAAGTTCAAGGCCTGCCTGGGCTATGGAGTGAATTCAGGGTCCTCTTGGACAACTAAATTGTCTCAAAATAAAAAGGGAAAGAGAGGGATGGGAATGTGGTACAGCAGTAGAATGCCTATCTAGCATGAATGAAGCCTCAGGCTCAACTCCCAATGCATGCGCGTGCACCCACACAGACACCCACACAGACACACACACACACAGAATAGAATTGGTATGTCCAAAATAAGTCATTAGGATCCAAAGAACCACACTCTAAGTTCAGCCCACAGCTCTTTTATTTTGTTTTTTTTCAGGGCCAAAAGTTCTTCTTAGATATTTTTTTTTCAGGATGTGATTTATTTATTAATTAGGCAAAATGGGAATTGATGAGCCTGAAATGATAAAGATGCCCACAGTTTTTTTTTTTTTTAATGTTTTTGTATGTCAAGGATGAAGGATGTGGTGAAGTTGAACGGGAGAAAACTGACTTTGTCCATCTGTCAGCCTAGGTAGTGGCCCTTCCTGATCTCCACAGTGAGGAGGTTCCTGTCATTTCTTTTGCTGGGTTTGGGGTTGTCTAGGATTCACTGGTTGGATGGCCTTTTGCCTTTGTGGAAAAGTTGACACGGTAACACGCATCATGTACCTGGGTATGCAAGCCCCATTAAAAAAAAATTATTTATTTGAGAGGGGGAATGGACACTCCAGGGCCTCTAGCCACTGCAAACAGACTCCAGACACACGCACCACCATGCACATCAGGCTTAGGTGGGTACTGCAGAATTGAACCTGGGTCCTTAGGCTTTCCAGGCAAGTGCCTTAACCGCCAAGCCATCTCTCCGGGCAAGCAACTGCTGCTCCCGTTCTGTCCCACGTGTCACCACAAGGGGACTGGCCGTCCAGCTTCTCCTTCCTGATTCCTGGGGTTGCCCTTCCCTGGAGAGACCTCCTGGCCCTGGATGTGTGGCTTCTTATGGGTCACCTCTCCATAAGGTCACAACCCCAACCGACATCTTACCGTAAGAGCTGAGAGCCTGACGTTTCTGCCGTGGGTCTGTTTGTACCGTGGAAGGACAGCACTTACCTTCTCGCTGGGATGGTAAAACATCTGACCAGAAGGAAGCAGCTTATGGGAGAAAAGGAGTCCAGGGTGACAGTTTCAAGAGGACGTTGCATCCTCTACTGGCAGAGCAGAAGCGGGGCGTCACATCTTGTCATAGCAGCTGGGAGATAGCAGCTATGTGAGCTGCCGCAGTCAGGTTCGCATTGCTGGCAGAAATCACCTGACCAAGAGCAGCTTGTGGGGGAAAAAGGTTTATTTTGGCTTACAGGCTTGAGGGGAAGCTCCATGGTGGCAGGAAAAATGATGACATGAACAGAGGGTGGACATCAACCCCTGGCCAACATCAGGTGGACAATACCAGGAGAGTGTGCCAAACACTGGCAAGGGGAAACTGGCTATAACACCCATAAGCCCGCCTCCAACAATACACCACCTCCAGGAGGCGTTCATTTCCAATTGCCAGCAGCTCTGATGACTAGCAGTCAAGTTTAAGGGGGACACCAGAATCAAACCACCACGTGATCTGATTCTTCCAAGGGAAGTTTGGGCTATAACACCCCAAGGCCCACCCAAGTGACACCTCCCCCAGCACATCTCCCAAACTGCCACCAGCTGGGAAGTGAGTATGCAGCTTAGTGACAAACACGTGAGGCTGTGGAGGATATTGGACACATTGTTGCCACAGGTTGCAACAAGAAAAGCAAGCCAGTTCCTTTGTCCTTTAATGGTTGGGTTGGAGATGAATTATTGTTTGTAAGATTTCATTGTCATCCTGTGTGTGCTTAGTATTCCGTGGCACAGATGCTGTCTGTATGTGTTTAGAGAAGTTAGCCTCATTTAAATATAAATGCCAGGGCTGGAGGGATGGCTTACCAGTCAAGGTGTTTGCCTGCAAAGCCAAAGGACCCAGGTTCGATTCCCCAGGACCCACGTTAGCCAGTTGCACAAGGGAGCACACACGTCTGGAGTTTGTTTGCAGTGGCTGGAGGTCCTGGCATGCCCATTCTCTCTCTCCCTCCCCCTCTTTCTCTGTCAAAGAAGTGAAATAAAATAAAAAGTAAATGCTAGAGTGAACCACCAACTTCCGGGAGTTTCTGAACTGTAGCCTCCAGACACTGGAATTTGTGGGTAAAAGGCAATCTATCTCTTTAAGGTAATGTCACCTAAAATTGGAAAGGGTGGCAACTTGTAATGACTCTTAGTAGTGGGCAAAGAACTCCCCAGCTCCAGGGAGCAGACTGTTTTATGATGGCATTCACAGAATGCAGAGGGGTCATCAGAAAGTCCCCTTGCCTAGCCCCGTGTCTTCAGCACTGAGACTGGCTGCAGCCTTTCTTCTCCAAGCCTGGTCCCGGGGGGGGGGGGGGGGGGGGCTCATTAGACATGCAGAATCTTGGCCTACCCACGCCCACTCACGGAAGCACAACCTGCGCTTTACCAGGTGGTCCCCGTGTTTGGTGAACACGTTGACACCTGAACAGTTGGCTTCTCATCCCAAGCTCAGAGTCTGGACTCAGCCTCCTCTCTCCACCCTCCACACCCGTCTCCCACCGCCTTCTGGCCACGTCAGCCTCCCAGAGGTCAGATCTTGTCTGAAGCCTGTCTTGCTCAGGTAGATCTTCTCTGACTCCTCTTCAATACACGCCTTACTGCCTTGTGCTGCTTGGCCTTGAAGCCCCGATTCTCAGCTCTGCACATCCCATCCACCGACAGCTCCACGCAGACAGTTCAGTTTCGTGAGGTCGGGGACCATGTGTGCTTTCTCACTCCACATCCCAAGGCCACAGCATAGCACCCCACACGCGGCAGAAGCTCCACCAGCGTTTACCCAGGAACCAGATGTGTGTGAACAGCCTGTACAATTAGGAATGCTGTAGGCGCATTTTTTTGGCTACTCACTTTCTCTCTTCAGGAATGTTCAGAAATTGTCTGCTTATTTAACTCCAGGTCATGAAGAAGAAAAAAAACCACATAACTTCTACTTAGGGAGAATTTTCTACATATTAAATTTCTCATTTGCACCTCGTAGTATTTTGTAAAGTTTACAAATGAATGCACTGAGGCATAGAGCAATAATTTCAGACCAGACTACCTGGGTAGGGGCAGGGCTTTTTAAAAAACATTTTATTTATTTTGCTTGAGAGGAGAGACAGAGAGGCAGATATAGAATGGGCCTGTCCGGGCCACAAGCTACTGCAAACAAACTCCAGACGCATGCGCCGCCTTGTGCATCTTACTTAGATGGATACTAGGGAGTTAAACCTGGGTCTTTAGGCTTGGCAGGTGAACGCCTGCACTGCTAAGCCGTCTCTCCAGCCCGTGATACTCTACTCTTAACTGCTGCTTCCCAAGAGAAGGAGGGCAGGTGGCCTGGGTTCTACGTTGGGTTGGCCATGAACCTGGTCCTTCAAATACACACACTGCTCCCTGCTCACACATTAGCCTAGCCCTTTACTGAACACAATGTTGGGCTTCTGAACACTGCTCTAGGCATGAGGAACACCGGTGAGTATGGCATGGCAAATTTAAGCTCTTTGTGGCACAGAGCCAATGGGCATTTCAGATGCCAGGTGTGTAAAGGGCGAAGGGGGGGAGGAATCAATGAGTAAGGGGTGAAGGATGAGCAAGGGGAATGTCGTATGAAACTGTAGGACCTCCGCTGTCTTCCTCTTAGCCTTGTACTTTTCACTTAGCTCAAGGCTGGCTCATCCAGGTCCTTCATGAGAATCTAGCAATGTCTAACTGAGGGTCTGTTGTTTACAAAGGTAGCTGTGCGATTTTCAATCAGCACGGAGAAAATGGCCTGTCTGAGGGGCAGAATTTCTCACCTGATATTGTTTTGTGTTCTCTTAGCCACACTTTTGAAGTTGAAATCATCAGACTTGCCCCTACAACTTGCAAAAGAAACACACACACACACACACACACACACACACATACACACACACACACAGCTTATGCCTTGAACACATTTAGGATTCAAGGATTTCTGGAAAGCACAAACATAGCTATTTCTTAGTGTTTTCATGTTTGCTTGTTTTGAGACAGGCTCTCTATATGTCCTCCAAGCTAGCACAGGACTTGCTACGGAACCCAAGTTGGCTTTGAACACACATGTTCCTGCCTCAGCCTCTAAAAGTTCCAGGATGAGAGGCACCCCTCCCCTACACCAGGCTTCCACATATTTTACCCATAATCTCAGAGTTGAGTCTGAGGTGGCTAAAAGTTGGGATGCCCTGGGGTAATAATTGAACTAGAAACACGGTCTCTCACTCGCATATAGTCTTCTTGTGTGCCAGGTGGTTTAGCCAAGCTCCCCTCCCCCACCAGAGAAAAAATGGCACCATCCATGACAGGGAAAAGCATAGCTGATATTTACGCACCGTCACTCCAGGTCCTCCTGTACTGGACCCTCAACACCATTATTTCCTCTTCATAGTTGTTCTAGGAGATTTACCTTGTTTCTTACTGAATTTTCTTCTAGAAATTTCCAAAAAAGTTCAGATAAATATCTGCTCTGTGTTTTCAATCAGTTGCTGACCGACCTTGACCTCACTCTGGTACCTGATTTTATGTCTCCCTCTCTCCTCATTTTTACTTGCCATATATTAGAAAGGAAATGTACAGTACATTAAATACATTAAAACTGTTTTTTTGGATGTTCTCCCTGAATCAACATAAAGAAAAAAATGCAATGATCTATTTGAAATCGTTCTTTTAAAAGTAAATCAAGCAGATAGTATGGAAATAAAAATTACATGGGTAATATAAAAAGGATAAACACCAGTTTAAAAAGCCAGAAAATGGGACCTATAGTGAAAAGTAAAACTAAGGGCAGAGATTTAAAACCTAGGACGAAGCTGGGCATAGTGGCTCATGCTTGTAATCCAAGCACTGGGGCAGCTGAGGTACAAGGCTCATCATGAACTCAGGGCAAACCTGAGGTAGCTACAAAGTGAGATCGTGTCTCAAAATAAGAGAAAAAGGGACTGAGAAAAGAAGGAGAGAGAGGGGTAAAATACAACTGTAGTTCTTTCCACGTTTTAAAATTCTATGACCTTGCGTTTCTTGGAACCCTTGTTTTGGAGAACATTGTGCTCCCTGAAGGTTTTTTTCTGGTTTTGTGATTCCATGCAAAGTTTCGTGGGAGATAGTAACACCAGGAAGGTAGTCTGGGCGTCCCCGGGCTGGGATTCGGTCTTCCTGTGTTTCCTTCTGCTGACTTAGAAAGACAGAGGAGTATTCCTCCAACAGTTCAGAGGTTTGGCAGGGAAATCGCAGAGGCTCTGGGGTTCGGCCAGGGGTGCGACACAGGGACAGCAATCTGATAATTACTGCTGCTATTTTAAGCTACAGATAGCAGAGACAGAGAAAGCCTGGTGAAAAGAAAATCACATTAGGACAATAGAGAAGGGGCACCAGGAGCGATGTGAACCCCCAGAGGCCAGCTTGAGATTCACTGGCCTGGGCTGTGTGGCTGTGTGCATCTGGAGGATGTGCTAATGTTTTGTAATGCAGAATATTTTGCCCTTTGTGGTTGGAGCTCCAGCCCCAAAGCCTAAGACAAACAGGAAAGTCTGTACCAGTCTTTACAGGAACACATCAAAGGTAGTTTCTGGCATCAGTCAAAATGGATATCAAGCAAGGAGAAAGGACTGTGAGGTATTCATGACCCTTTTGACAAATGGGTGTTAAAAACACACTGAGGGAGGAATGATATTTGCTAGATGAAAGGAAAGCTCCTTGCTTTGTCCAGAGACCTAATGGTGACTGTTCCCACCATTCCTGACTTGCTTAAGAACCGGGAAGCAGGAAACCGGGGTCTCATTTATCATCTTTCAGAGGATCTGCTGGTTGAAACTTTTGCTTTTGCGCCAGACTAAATAGAGTCCTAGCTTATCTTCTGTTTTATTTTGAAAGAAAAAGGGCAAAACAGATACAAGAGAAACACTCGTTTAAAAGTGGGTGACATTTCACGAAGGTTTAACGTTACCTCCGTTTGTTCCCTGTCGGGTTTCATAAACAGAGTGTCATTGTGTGCTGACCAGAGCTGGGTTTAGAGCAGGGCTGTCTCCAGCAGAACTCCTGAGCTTTTTGGATGACATTTCTCTGCTTTGACGGAGAATGGACTCAGTGATATCACTGTGTCCCTTTTATCCGGGTTGCAAGGAAGTCCACAGAGAAAAAACGGAAGTTGTCAACACTATAACCACGGTCTGTTGTGAGACACAAACAGATCCAGGAGGAAAACCCAAGGCAGTTTGTCTCCCTTTAGCTCACATCACTTCACTGGACGGCAGACAGACAGAACTCGTTGGGCACCAACTTTGTACCACGTGCCTGCCGTGATTATCATTATTACTTTCTTTGGATTTTAATTTTCAC